>NC_080170.1:81179258-81309384 GCF_950295315.1 Erinaceus europaeus
GTATGGACAGTGAATGGTGTTATATATCCAGATGTCTTGACAAAAAAAAAGTTCCCCACTTATGCCCTATAGGGATAAGTGAAATCTATACAAACTCAATTCTTGATATTATTCAGGAGTTGGAATTACTAGATTATATTAACATACCTACTCTATGGCTGGGGAATATCAGGTACTGTATCTAAAATCCCACGCCAGTGGGGAAAGAGGCCATGCCCTAATAATAAAATGAGAGTTGTTGTAAAACAAGGGAAAGAGGGACACTAGATGGCCAAAATGCAACCTTTCAATCCCTTTGAAAAATTTAAAATCATTAAGTTGTCTTTATTCTTGAGTCCTCAGATATTTGCTGTTTTTCTTATGACCATAGGGTGGGACACTGACAAGAGAAAGATCCCATTTTTCAACATTTATGCTTCTTACTTACATGCCACAAAACTGAAAATGTCAACATTATAGGCATTGTTTTGTGTAATTATCTCCAAGTGAGATTAATACCAAACAAATAACCATAGGAACAACACATGTACCAATATTGTGAGAATAGCTGACTATTGTTTATCAGAACAAGACCACGTGGGAAGGAAATGAAGGAACATGAGGACATGTTAAAAATCTATATTTCGGGGTCAGGCGGTAGCTCAGTGGGTTAAGCGCACTGGCACAAAGCGCAAGGACCCGCGGAAGGATCCCGGTTCAAGCACCGAGCTCCCCATCTGCAGAGGAGTCGCTTCACAGACAGTGAAGCAGGTCTGCAAGTGTTTGTCTTCCTCTCCCCCTCTCTGTCTTCCTCGTCTCTCTCCAAATTTCTCTGTCCTATCCAACAATAACGACATCAATAACAACTACAATAATAACCACAACAATGGTAAAATAACCAGGGTAACAAAAGGGAAAAATGGCCTCCAGGAGCAGTGGATTCGTGGTGCAGGCACCGAGCCCCAGCAATAACCCTGGAGGCAAAAAATAAAATTGAAAATCTATATTCTTGGGAACTTTCTGGAGAAAGAGGTTTTGAGGGATCATGAGAAACAACTATAGAAAGAGGTGCTGGGCATTCATAAGTGCTAGTAGTATAACTGGGGGAAAGAGCCACAGGCAAACATTTTTACAGTAAGAGAATGATCACAAAATGTTTTTTTCTCTTTCCACAATGTAGCATCTGACCTTTGAAATTTGGCTACTACTGAGTTCTTCATGAGTACCACCTACTTTTCCTACTTTAGAAAGTCAGTTATAAATAAAATGAGTTATTAATATTTGGCGATGCAGCTTCAAACACTGAATCGAAAGTTTTACTGACTACTCTGCTGAGTCCTTGAAGACAGATGGACCAAGCATGTGTGCATCAATTGAAAAGGCAGCAGTTTGCAATGAAGAGCCATAATCTCAGTCTGTCAACCTACTGCACCCCACCCCACACACACACAACACACAGACACTTCTGCAGAACGAGTTCTCTGGATAATCACAGATCTCTGCACAGTAACACAAATCTGGGGTGTTTGACTGAAATGTAGGTATTTAAAAAAGAAAGAAATGTAGGTATTTGTATTTAATTAATTTTAAAAAGACTAATACCAAGTAGTCTCTAGTTATTCTTATAATATGAAACACTTTATTTCTTAAAAAAATTCATTTACTTATTTTATGAAATAGAAACCAGAGCTTTGCCTGCTATGCCAGAAATAGAATTTCAGACGTGCCTAGCATACACTCTACTGCTGAGCTATCTCCATCGGCACTATAAAACATTTTATAATGAACTCTTTCATTGGTCATGAATTAAGCAATTCAGATACTGCATTTACTCTCTCTGGCTTAGTAACTGCCACTTTTCAGAATGACCTAAATGCAGAAATATATACAAAGATAAGGAAATGGGCTTCCATACAAGCTTGCTAATAAATTGCCACTTCAGTTTTCTAAATGAATTCCAAGTGTCCTGGAAATTGACAGATATTCTGAACTCCTGTCAAAACTTGAGAATAGAGCTTCAAGGCTAGTAGAAAAATGATAAATTAAAAAACTAAAAAAAAAGAAAAAAAAGAAAAATGATAAATTATTTAGATTGTAAAAGAAGAAAGTTGAAATAAAGAAAACATTAGTCATAGCCTTTATTATACTGCAGTTTCTTCTTATCATCCTGTGAATGTTTATATATTATTTTTTTAAATCTTTAGTTGATAGAGACAGCCATAAGTTGAGAGGGAAGGGGAAATATAGAAACAGAGTGAGACACATAGAGACACCTGAAGCACTGCCACACTACTTGTGAAGCTTTCCCCCTGCAGGTGGGGACTGGGGGCTTGAACCTAGGTAGTTGTACATTGTAACATGTGCACTCAACTAGGTACGCCACCACCTAGCCCCCATAATATTCATTCTTTAGGCTGAGAAGTTAAGTTAAAAATTTTAGGAGACAATATGGGACACAATGAGACTATAATTTAAAGACTTCCTTCAAAAATGAACTTAGAAGTACATTATAAAGAATGCTACTGGTTGCTTCATAGAAATGCCTTATAAATATGCTGTTGGTTCCAAAGAGTGTATTGAAGTAGCTCCTTGCTACAGACTAATTTTGGAAGATGGCTACATTTTCATGGTATCTTTACATATTAGAGGCTATACCTATATCTAATTCCATCATTCTACTGACTCTCTAACAACTTCCCATCGAGTGAAGGCTAAACTTTGTGACATGGTCGGCAGCCTGCTGTCTGACCTGTCCCTTACCTATTATTCCAGCCTTAGTCTGTGTTAATATGTTCTAAACATATCGGCCTACTTTCAGTTTTTCTAATACCCCGAAATTCCCCTTACCTCAGGTTCTTTACAAATACTGTTTGTTTCCTTTTACAGGGATATTTGTTATTCATTTGATTAATTGGATAATTCCTACATATTTTCAGACTCCAGATGAGCATTCCTCAAACTTCTCTAGCTCACAAAGAATGTCAATTATTTTTATTTTCTTCTTTTTTTTTATTTAAGAAAGGATTAATTAACAAAACCATAGGGTAGGAGGGGTACAACTCCACAATTCCCACCATCCAATCTCCATATCCCACCCCCTCCCCTGATAGCTTTCCCATTCTCTGTCCCTCTGGGAGCATGGACCCAGGGTCATTGTGGGTTGCAGAAGGTAGAAGGTCTGGCTTCTGTAATTGCTTCCCCGCTGAAAGTTATTTTTCTTATACTTCTTTTAATAAATAAAATATAATGAAGCCAAGGTGATTACAAATTAATGGTGAGCAATAATTTATTATATTGAAACATTCCAAATTCAGATATGAGTTTTTTCCCAAAATAACATTTGTGCATAGATATTATTATTATTATTATTACTATTATTATTTGGCCTCCAGATTTATTGCTGAGGCTCGGTGCTGGGACTACCAATCCATGGCTCCTGGCAGCCATTCCCCCCCCCCCATTTTATTGAATAGGACAGAGAGAAATTGAGAGACGAGGGGGAGACAGAAAGGGAGATAGGAAGATAGAAACCCACAGGCATGCTTGGCAAATTGTGAAGTGACCCCCTTTCAGGTGGGGAGCTGGGAGTTCAAACTCAGATCTTTGCGTGGGTCTTTGGGCTTTATACTATATGAACTTAACCAGGTGTGCCACAGCCTGGCCCCTATGCATAGATTTTTTTTTTTATAAAATGTATGTCATGTTTTCTCATCATAGTTGGAGTCCCAGACTCATTTAAAAAGACTGATGAATCCACGATCCTGGAGTAGGGTGTAAGTTGGTGGTGGGAATAGTATGCAGTCAGCTACGGCAGAAAGATGAGAAAATGTACCCACTTATTAGTAACTGTCTTGCAAATCATTATTTCCCCAACAAAAAAATGAAAAATAATCACAAAACAATTTTTAAAAAAGATTAATGCACCCCAAATCATGCTTTACTATAGTGTCTCTCAAGTATATTTAGCCAGCTTGTAATATTATTTATATAAGAAAAGATTTTCTGTAAAAGGATGAATATGGGATGATCTCATGCATAGGCAGAAGTTGAAAACAAGATCAGAAGGGAAAAACACTAAGCAGAACTTGGACTGGCATTGCCACCAAAGGAAAAGACTCTGGGTGGGGAGAGGGTTCAGGTCCTGGAACATGATGGCAGAAGAGGAGTGGGGGTTGAATTGTTATGTGGAAAACTGGGAAATGTTATGCATGTATAATCTATTATGATTTGCTGTCAACTGTAAACCATTAATCCCACAATAAAGATTTTTTAAAAAGAGGTTTTCTTAATTATACATAAAGATAACAAAATACATTTATTTTATGACAATAATTTTCCCATTAATACTTAATACAGAGATGGTAGAGAGGCTTAGTGAAGAAGAGATGGAAAGAGGTACAGTCAACTAAGGCAACGTTGATGATTGTAGGTACCCATAATATTTAATTTCCTACCTCTGAGTCTTCCACATATAACCTGTAATAAAATAACAAATAACAAGAGAATCACAGGGAAGGAGAGGTATGTGAATTAAGGGTGTGAGTAATACTGACCAAATCTTTCAAAGGTAGGAGTAGTTGTTTGAAAATCCCATCTTTTACATCAGGAACTACATGTACTCATATCTATTAGCTAAGACATACTCATTCCAAAACAATAATTAGATGATTTTTCTTAAGCATAAGGTCAGAGAAAAGGTATTTGAATAATTTATGCAAAAGTTAAAAGATTTATTCTGTTTTGTCCAAAGAACACCTTGTTTGTGGCTACAACTCTTGTATCTACTTGCCAGACACACAGCCTTTTTTTTATCTTGGATGCTGCTAGGAAAAGATATGCTTTCATTTTTCCTTTCTTCCTTCTTAACATTTATTTTTTTTTTAATTTCTTTATTGAGGACTTAATGTTTTACATTCAACAGTAAATACAATAGTTTGTACATGCATAACATTACTTAGGTTTGCATATAACAGTACAACCTCTGTTATCCTTCTTGGACCAATATTCTTCCCCACCCCACCCACCCTAGTCTTCTACTTTAGTACAATACACCAATTCCAGTTCAGGTTCTACTTCTGTTTTCTTTTCTGATCTTGTTTTTCAACTTCTGCCTGAGAGTGAGATCATCCCATATTCATCCTTCTGTTTCTGACTTATCTCACTTAACATGAATTTTTCAAGGTCCATCCAAGATTGGCTGAAAACGGTAAAGTCACCATTTTTTATAGCTGAGTAGTATTCCATCGTGTATATATACGGCTACTTGCTCAGCCGCTCATCTGTTGTTGGACACCTGGGTTGCCTCCAGGTATTGGCTGTTACAAATTGTGCTACCAAGAACATATGTGTACACAGCTCTTTTTGGATGGGTGTGTTGAGTTCCTTAGGATAAATCCCCAGGAGAGGAATTGCAGAATCATAGAGTAGGTCCAATTCTAGCCTTCTGAGAGTTCTCTAGACTGTTCTCCACAGAGGTTGGACCAATTTACATTCCCACCAGCAGTGCAGGAGGGTTCCTTTGATGCTACAGTCTCTCCAGCATTTGCTGCTGTTATCTTTTCTGATGTATGACATTTTCACAGGAGTGAAGTGGTATCTCAGTGTTGTCTTGATTCGCATTTCTCTGACAATCAGAGACTTGGAGCATTTCTTCATGTGTTTCTTGGCCTTTTAGATCTCTTCTGTGGTGACTATTCTGTCCATGACCCCTCCCCATTTTTGCATAGGGTTATTTGTTATCATGTCATTGACTTTCACAAGCACTTTATATATTTTGGTTATTAAACTCTTGTCTGATGTATGGCATGTAAAGTACTTCTCCCATTCTGTGAGGGGTCTTTTGGTTAGGGTAGTGGTTTCTTTTGCTGTGCAGAAGCTTTTTAACTTGATGTAGTCCCATAGGTTTATACTTGTCTTCCTTGTAATTGGATTCATTTCATTGAAGATGTCTTTAAAACTTATGCGGAAAAGAGTTCTGCCAATATTTTCCTCTAAGTATCTGATAGTTTCAGGTCTAACATCCAGGTTACTGATCCATGTGGAATTTACTTTTGTATTTGGTGAAATATAGTGGTTCAGTTTCATTCTTCTACATGTACCAACCCAATTTTTCAAACACCATTTGTTGAAGAGACTCATCATTCCCCATTTAATAGTCTGGGCACCTTTGTCAAAGATTAGATATCCATAGGTGTGGGGGTCTTGGGAAGTTTTTTGAAAAGAAGGTGTATTCCAGTTTTTTGGGTTGGAGGAGTCTGAAAATGTCCAAGAGGTCTAGTGTGTCGATCTCTTCATTCAATTCTCTTGTATCTTTATTGGTTCTCTGCTTTGTTGATCTGTCTAAGTGTGAGAGTGGGGTATTGAAGTCTCCCACTTTTATTGTATTACTATTGATGTATTTTTGAAATTCTTTCAGTAGATGCTTAATGTATTTAGATGGCCCCTCGTTGGGTGCATAGATGTTAATAATTAAGTCTTCTTGGCTGATTGATCCTCTAATCATTATGTAATGTCCTTGCCTATCTTTTATTACTTTATTTAATTTAAAATCTCTTGTATCTGAGATGAGAATGGCTGTTCCTGCCCTTTTTTGTTTTCCGTTAGCCTGTATGATAGTTTTCCATTCTTTCACTTTAAGTCTGTGTTTATCTTGTTGTGACAGATGGGATTCTTGCAAGCAGCATATGGTTGGGTTATGTTTTCTGATCCATCCCCCCACCCTGTGCCTTTTGATGGGTGAGTTTAAGCCATTGACATTTATTGATATTATGGATTTAATGTATTGTAGTGCCATTGTTCTAAAAAAAAATTTGTTTGCTCTGATATATTGCAAGTATTATAGTGATGTTCTTGTTTATAAGAGGTCTTTTAGTTCCTCTTTCAGGGCCGGCTTGGTGATGGTTGCCTCCTTTAACTGTTGTTTATCTAGGAAGGTTTTGATCCCTCCATCTAGTTTGAATGAAAGTCTAGCAGGATATATTATCCTTGGTTGAAACCCTTTTTTCATTCAGAGCTCGATAGATATCTTGCCACTCCCTTCTGGCTTTTAGAGTTTGAGTGGAGAAGTCTGCAGGTAATCTTATGGGTTTTCCCTTGTATGTGACTTTTTGTTTCTCTCTTGCAGACTTTAGGATCCTTTCTTTATCCTTACTTCTTCTCATTGTGACTATGATGTGTCTTGGTGTCTTCAGGTCTGGGTTGATTCTTTTTGGTACTCTCTGGGCCTCTTGAACCTTGATATCCTTTCTGTTATTCAGGTCTGGGAAGTTTTCTTGTATTATTTCCTCTAGAATGTTTGCTTCCCCTTCCTTTCTTTCTTCCTCTGGCAGGCCAATTATACGAATGTTACTTCTTTTGATATCATCCCATATGTCTCTGTTGTTGTTTTCAGTGTCTCTCAATCTCTTTTTAAGCTCTTTCACCTCTTTCTTTGTTTTCTCTAACTCATCCTCTGTCTGACTAATTCTGTTTTCTGCTTCTGTTAGTCTGCTTTCCCTTGCCTCAGCTTCTTTCTTCATTACAGCTATTTCAGCTTTCAGTTCTCTAATTGCCTCAAGATAATCAGTATTTTCCTTGGGGGTCTCAACTGTTGTTTCCCTAATACTGCCATTCCTTTCCTCCAATGTTGTTTTCATTTCTGTGATTAATAAGTTTATTATTGCTTGCATACTTTTCTTATCTATGGTTACTTCTGGCTGATTTGTAGTTTCTTCTGGGCTCTTGTCTTCATTCATTGGAGTAGCAGTTTTATTTGTTTTTGATCTACCCATTTTTTTATTTATGTGTTTCTTTCTTCTTTTTTTTATGCTCTGTTGTTCCTCAGTTGTTGTGTCTTGAGTACAAGTAACACTGTACTAAATACCTTTATGACAATTGCACTCACCAACCTCTGGAATTACAGTAGCAACTGAAGTAAGTATTGAAGTAGTTTAATCGTTACCAGTTAGCCAAACAATTTCTCCAGTCCGTGAAAAAATAGTAACCAAATTCCAGTGAAGAAAGAGAAAAGAAAGAGAGGATAGCAAGAACAGACAGTTATGCAAATCTACTATCCACCGTATATTCTAGGGGTAACAAGAGGGGAAAGGGAACTAGAGCAGAGATACACACATAGAGAGTCCACTCTGCATCAGATTTCTTCCCCAAAGTAATTCACAAATTCAGAAAGGCAAAGAAGGAAGAAGTGTATGACACAATTAAAAAAATAAAAGAGAGAGAGACAAGAGAGAGAAAAGGGAGAAGATAAGAAAAAGAGTTGTAATTAAAGAGCAGTGCAAGGAACTTCCCAAATGTGTATCAGTGAATTCAAAAAAGCACCCTGTTTGGCGGTGTGGGGTATCCTGCTAGGAGCTGGTCCCCAGGGACTGCTTATGGCGGGGGGGGGGGGGGAGGTATGCTTGAAAATTAAAAGGAAGAAAAAAGAATTTTTTCCCCTACTCTAATTCTTAACCCAAATTAAGTTATAGTCATCTCCTTGTCACCGCTATGACACCTTATTGGCTTGCCTGCTAAAGACAGAAAATCCTATTGTTTCCAGGGGATGTGTTCGGAGCTCAGCAGCTAGCAGCTTCTCAGTCCGCCATCTTCCGGGAAACCCCCCCCTCCAGACTTTTTAAAAGGATTTCTCGAAAATGAAAACTAGCTCCAAGTCCTTTGATCCAATGAGAGCTATACTTAAGAAGTCTTTGGATCCGCCCTCAGGGTTGCGGTGGTCCCTGGAGACTCTCAAGAGAAAGCCCCCGAGCTATAGTGCTCCCTCCGGGTCCTCTGCCTGCTGCCCAGCAGTGCTCTGCAACCGGTGGAGGAGCCGCCTTCCCGGGCGGAGGACAATGCCTGCCGCCGCCTGGGAAGTCTGGAGCAGCCCGCCCGCTAGTCCGTGCCACCTTTACTCTAATTCTTAACCCAAATTAAATTATAGTCACCTCTTTGGTGACTATAATTATTGACTGGCCTGCTAAAGGCAGAAAATCCTACCGTTTCCAGATGTGATCAGAGCACACGCTGCTAGCAGCTTCTCAGTCTGCCATCTTCCTCCTCTCTTTCCCTTTCTATGGGAAGTTTTTTGATGACTGTTTAATTTTCGTTAACTCTGATGAGCCTGTTCATATTAGCAAGCTCCTCTTTATTTAATTTGGAAGTTTGTAGGTATCGAGTAAATCGTCCATTTCTTCCAGGTTCTCTAGCTTGGTAGCATATAGTTGTTCATGGAAGCCTCTCATTATATGTTGAATTTCTGCAGTGTCTGTTGTGATATCTCCTCTTTCATTTACAATCTGATTTATTTGGGTCTTCTCACTTTCTTGTTTTGTGAGTCTGGCTAAAGATTTGTTGACTTTGTTCACTCTTACGAAGAACCAACATTTACTTTTGTTGATCTTTTGTATGGTTTTCTTATTTTCAGTGTTATTGATTTATGTCCTAACTTTAGTGACTTCTCTCCTTCTGGTTGCTTTAGGGTTCCTTTGTTTTTGTTCTTTTTCTAGGTCTCTAAGATGTGCAATCAGGCTGTTTATTTGTGCTTTTTCTTGTTTCCTAATGTGTGCTTGTATGGCTATGAACTTCCCTCTCAGTACTGCCTTAGCTGTGTCCCAAAAATTTTGATAGCTTGTGTCTTCATTTTCATTGAAGTCTCGAAACATTTTGATTTCTTCCTTTATTTCCTCTCTTTTCTTGACTGTTAAGTGTTAGTTTAATTCCACTGTGGTATGAGAAGATGCTTGGGATGATTTCAATGCTCTTGAATTTGCTGATGCTGTCGTTGTGGCCTATCATATGGTCTATTCTTGAGAATAACCCATTGTACTTGAGTAAAATGTGTATTCCAGTTTCTTGGGATGAATGACTCTGAAAATGTCCAATAGTTCTAGTTTATCTATCTCCTCATTTAGCTCCCTCATGTCTTTATTGATTTCCTGACTGGATGTTCTGTCAAGGTGAGAGAGTGGGGTGTTGAAGTCCCTTAATATGACTGTGTTGTTGTGAATATATTGCTGTAGCTATTTCAGTAGACATTTGATGTATTTAGATGGGTTCTCATTGAGTTCAGAGATGATAATAATTGTTAAGTCCTCTTGATTGATTGATCAACTGAGCATTAGGTAGTGTCCATCCCTATCTTTTAAAATTTTATTTTAAAGTCTATCATGTCATATATGAGAATAGTTGATCCTGCTTTTTTTGTTGTGGGCCATTGGGTTGTATGATAGTTTTCCATCCTTTCACTTTGGGCCTGTGTTTTTCTTGTTGAGTTATGTGGGTTTCCTGTAGACAGCATATTGTTGGGTTGTGTTTTCTGATCCATCTTCCTACTCTGTGCCTTGTAATAGGTGAATTCAGAAAATTGACATTTATTGATATCAAAGATTGAAGATATTTTAACTCCATTCTTGTAGATTTTTAGAGTGTTCTGATTAGATGGACTATTTATGGTGGTCTGACTGTTTATAGGAGAACTTCTTTCAGGGCAGGTTTGGTGATAATTGATTCATTAAACAGTTACTTCTCTGAGAAGTTTTTGATGCCTCCATCTAGTCTGAGTGACAGTCTAGAAGGATACAGTATTCTTGGTTGAAAGTCTTTCTCACTGAGCACTCGATAGATAGCTTGCCATTCTCTTCTGGCCTGTAGTGTTTGTGTGGAGAAGTCTGCTGCTAATCTTACGGGTTTTCCTCTGTAGGTGACTCTTTGTTTTTCTCTTGCAGCCTTCAGGATCCTTTCTTTATCCTTATTCCTTTCCATTCTCAATATGATGTGTCTTGGTGTCTTTTGAGTCTGGGTTAATTCTGTTTGGGACCCTCTGGGCTTCTTGAATCTTTATGTCTTTGATGTTGTCTAGACTAGAGAAGTTCTCAGCTATTATGTCCTGAAGAATGCTTTCTTCCCCTCCCTCTCTTTCTTCCTCTGGTAAGTGAATAATGAATATATTATTACTTTTGAAGTCATCCCATAGGTCTCTGTCGTCGTTTTCAGTATCTCTTAATCTGTTTTTGAGATCTCTTGCTTCTTTTTAGTTGTCTCTAATTCATCCTCAATCTTGCTAATTCTGTCTTCAGCGTCATTTATTCTATTCTCTC
This sequence comes from Erinaceus europaeus, assembly GCF_950295315.1. Taxonomy (NCBI): domain Eukaryota; kingdom Metazoa; phylum Chordata; class Mammalia; order Eulipotyphla; family Erinaceidae; genus Erinaceus; species Erinaceus europaeus. The sequence goes on from NC_080170.1 coordinate 81,190,310, forward strand.
TCCCCTCTACTGTTTCCTGGAGTTCATCTATTTTGTTACCCTGTTCTGATACTGTTTTAGCTTGTTCAGCTAGTTGTGTTCTTAGCTCAGCTGTTTCAGCTTTCAGCTCTCTAATAACCTTGAGATAATTTGTGTTATCTTCCAGGGTCTCATTGGTTGTTTCTGTATCTGATGACAATACTTTCAAATTCTTTACTCACTCCTTTGATTATTATCTTAACTAGTGTTTAGATTTTGACCTCATTATTTTGTGGTTCAGCCTTTGGGGGGATTTTCACTGGCTTCTTGTCCTGGTTCATTTCTCCAATATTTCTTCTTGTTGGTTTAACCATTTTATATAGTACATTATGAGGTCCCTCTCTAACAACTTTTCAAATTACTGATCACTCTTGTCTGGATTGATTTGTGTCTAAGTAGGGTAATTAAAGGTTTCATGGTCGTGGAAATTAGCAGTTGTTTCAATATTATTATTATCATTAATTTTTAAATATTTACTTATTCCTTTTTGTTGACCTTGTTGTTTTATTGTTGTAGTTATTATTGTAGTTGTGATTGATGTTATCATTGTTGGATAGGACAGAGAGGAATGCAGAGAGGAGGGGAGGACAGAGAAGGGGAGAAAAAGATAGACACCTTCAGACCTACTTTACCACTTGTGAAGCAACTCCCCTGCAGGTGGAGAGCCAGCGGCTCAAACTGGGATCCTTCCCTGGTACTTGTGCTTTGAGCCACCTGCACTTAACCCACTGTGCTACTGCCTGACTCCCTCAATATTATTTTAGTCCCTGAGTTGGAGCACAATGACTTAAAAGCCTCTTTTGTTGTTTTTCTTCCCTGTATGCTATGGGAGCCTGAAGGCTTTTAAACTATAATAGGCTTCTTAGCTTAATCACTGACTCCTGACCAAGAGATAAAGCAGGGTGTGGCAGAGATTATCCAGTTTTTATGCAAAGAGCCTCTCACAGCCCCACCACTTGGCCACTGAGGTATAGATCTTCTCCTGAGTTTCCTCATTAGTTCTCTGTCCCCTGGTGTCAGCACAGGGCCTCCCTGCCGCTGTTCTAGATTCTGAGGGCAGTAGCAATGGAGACTCAAAGTTGCATTTGGTGAGTCTTAGGGGAGTCCTCTCCTCCCTTCAGCTGTCCCTTTGTTGATGAAACAGACTGGAGGTGGTGTCTCAACTGGTAAACTGCTGGACTGTTACCAGCCACTTAATCTCTCCCTAGGCTTCTTGCTGTCTATGCCCCACATGTGTTTGCACTCACGGGTGATTTGGTGGGTTCCTGAAGTCGTTCTAGTCCTGTCTTGTTTCAGTCCCAGGTGGTCTCCTTTGACATTCCTAGTTGACCTGGGAGAGGAGAGGAGAGAAACACAGCTGCTTCTGCTCTGTAGCCTTGCCTCTGGAAGTCTTTTTTACATAGATTTCCTATTAACTTTCTTAAATTTATTCCTAAGTACTTAGTTCCTTTGGTTGAAATTATAAATGGGGTTGTTTTGTTAATTTCTCCTTATAATTTCTCATTTATATATAGAAATTAAACATATATATGAATATTTTGTAGCCAGCCAATATGTTTTATTCATTATTCTAATAGTTACTAATAAGCATTTTTGGAATCTATGTATGATGCAAATATATCTCTTTAAAATTTGGTTATCTCTCATTTTGTTTTATTGCTGCAGTGCTTTGTCCAAGCTTCTGATATTATTTGATTAAGAATGGTCAAAGTAGATCATTTTCTTATTCCTGATTGCAGCAAGAAATCTTTCAATTTTTCTCCATTAATGTTAATTGTATTGTCATATATGGTGTTTGTCATAGTGAGATACATTCACTCTATATTTAGTTTGTTGAGAGTTCTTATAACAAAAGGATGTTCAAGTTTTGTAAAATACTTTTTCTGCATTGAGTGAGATGATCACATTATTTTCATCTTTTATTCTACTAATGTGATAAATTGCATTTATTCTGTATGTTGAATCATCATTGCATCTTAAGAAAAAAATTCACTTGTTCAAATTAATTTAATAATTCAGGTTATCATTATTTTGGGGTGTTCCCTTAATGTTGACTGTATATAAAATATTTTGCTCTACATTTCCCCCACATTGAGTCTATATTTATCAAGGTTATTGGTGTGCAGAATCCTTATTTGGTTGGAAAACAGTATAATTTTAATTTTATAAAATGAGTATTTCTTCTTTTTGCTATTTTAGAAGGGTTGGGAAAGACTGGTGTTAACTCTTTAAATGTTTGACAGAATTCACCAGTGAAACCATCTGGTCCTAAATTTTTTTTTTTTGGAAGATGTTTGATTATTGATTCAATTTCCTTAACTATTGTTCTATTTAAGTGTTAATTTTTTTTTTCATGATTCAGGATAAGGCATTTAGATTAACTCACACACTTTTTCTTTTTCTTTTTTTTTTTTGCCTCCAGGGTTACTACTGGGGCTCAGAGCCAGCACTACAAATCCACTACTCCTGGAGGCTATTTTCCCCATTTTGTTGCCCTTGTTGTTGCCGTTACTGTTGTTATTGGATAGGACAGAGAGAAATTGAGAGAGGAGGAGAAGACAGAGAAGAGGAGAGAAAGACACCTGCTTCACTATTTCATGTATCATATCATATCATATTATATCATATCATATCATAGTTTAGAAATTAGTGCTTACTTCTGTTGGTATTAGTTCATCTGTTTAATAATATCAATGACTTGAGATCTTCCTATTATTCTGTTCTCTCACCCAAAATGTATTATATTTTATCATCATGCTTATTTCCTTAGGGTCACAAAATATTTTCTGAAGCTCTAGTCTTTGCATCTGTATTAAAAATAGACAGGATGGGGTAGGAAGAAGGTTGGGCTGTGGGGAGAACAGTGCTAGCAATATAAGTCCCCTTTTTACCAAGAAAATATAATTTCTTAGAAATTATTTTAGTATATTTCATCTTAGGTCTTATTGACTAAAACTGGCAACCCTGAGGTATAAGACAGAGTAGGAAAAGAAAGTTGTCATAATTGGCTTACTAATAACATCAACAACCAAGCATAACTTGGTTGTTAACTTATTTAAGATAGTAGTATCCTAAAAATCTACCCTAAGCAGTGAACACCCTAAATAGTGTCAACCCTAAGTAGTGAACTTAATTAAGGTATATAGCTAAGAAAGTTTTCAGACATATATCACAGAGAGATAAGAAATTATACCCATATGTCAACAACTGCACTGTAAACCATTAACCCACCAATAAAATGATTAAAAAGCATGGTAGATAGAAAGTCAAATCAATTGTTTTGTTCTTGCCTTTACTTCTAATTAAACACAGATGTCTGTTTAAACATATACATATATTCTAAAACCATGTTTTCTGCATTTTTTCATAAATAGCTGATGTGAAGATCTAATAATTTCTTAAAAGTTAAAAGAAGCAAAGTATGAGTATAGTAAAATAAGAATGTCACTTTATCCCTTTCTTCTCTTAGCCATAGAATAATTATATTTAGTGAAAAACAGTAGTATATTCCTCCTTATCGAGAGACATACATGAAATGCAAAAAACCTTATGTTTTCTATTCCTTAGAGAATATTTTAGTATGTGATCTTTCTCTCCCTCCCACCCTCCCTCCTTTTCTAAAAATTCATTTATACTACCATTTCCAAGACTATTTCTGTAGGCCACTGTTAAGCTCAGAACATCCTAATTAAAAGAGAGAGTCTGGTTAAAACACACATACACACACACATGCACACACACACACACACACACACACACACACACACACACACACACACACACACATCTTGACCAAAATAAAGATTCAGTATATTATATCCTAAGGAACCCAATACATCCATCCAAAAAGATCTGTGTACACATATGTTCTTAGCAGCACAATTTGTAATAGCAAAACCTGGAAGCAACCAAGGTGTCCAACAACAGATGAGTGACTGAGCAAGTTGTGGTATATATACACAATGGAATACTAGTCAGCTATTAAAAATAGTAACTTCACTGTTTTCAGCCAATCTTGGATGGACCTTGAAAAATTCATATTAGGGAGTCGGGAGTCAGGCAGTAGCACAGCAGGTTAAGCTCACGTGGCGTGAAGTGTAAGGACCGGTGTAAGGATCCAGGTTTGAGCCCCCGGCTCCCCACCTGCAGAGGAGTAGCTTCACAGGTGGTGAAGCAGGTCTGCAGGTGTCTATCTTTCTCTCCCCCTCTCTTTCTTCCCCTCCTCTCTCGATTTCTCTCTGTCCTATCCAACGACAGCAACAACAACAATGATGGAACAACAAGGGCAACAAAAGGGGAACAATGGTCTCGAGGAGCAGTGGATTCATGGTGCAGGCACTAAGCCCTCGCAATAACCCTGGGGGCAAAAAAAATCATGTTAAGTGAAATAAGTCAGAAACAGAAGGATGAATATGGGATGATCTCACTCTCAGGCAGAAGCTGAAAAAAACAAGATCAGAGGAGAAAACACAAAATAGAATCTGAACTGGAATTGGCATGTTGCACCAAAGTAAAAGACTCTGGGGGGGTGTGTGTGTGGAGAGAATACAGGCCCAAGGATGACAGAGGACCTAGTGGGGGTTGTATTGTTATATGGAAAACTGGGAAATGTTATGCACACACAAACTATTGTATTTACTGTCGAATGTAAAACGTTAATTCCCCAATAAAGAAATAAAATAAGGAAGATTCAGTGTATCCAGGAAGCATAAACTGCTATATAGTAATTCTAAGAAAAAACAGTTTTCTTTTTCTTGGCAACATTTTTTTTTTCATAAACTGATGACTACTACCTTTTGATCTGGTAACAAAGTGCTCAACCATTATCAAACTTGTCAACTGCTCCTTTGAACAGGGTTGAAATGGCAAGAGTTCCAAAGGCTGGTAAGAAAAATCAGAACCTACTCCAGCTTTCCAAAAGCTTCTTGACACTCCAGGTGACAGATTTTCTTATCATGGCTTTTCACTTTAACTAAAATGACAAATCAGACCAGGTAGCATGCCAAAGCAAGCTACTTAGTATTAATGTTCTTGTCCTCAATATGCTGATATGGTTTTTTAGAATGCTCACATGGATGTAGAAATTATTTAGGTTTCATGTCTTCCTCTCTGTTCTGTAAATGAAGTAACTATACTTTTCCAACTTTGATCTAATGTATTTAGTCTCTGAAAACTTAAAATTGCATGTCCTAAGCTTCACTGTAAAGGCCATTTGTTTAAGGTATTTTGGTAGTTCATGTATTATGGACAGGCATTATAATAAGAATTGAAGATACGCAGAGGGTAGATAGCATACTGGTTATGCAAACAGACTCTCATGCCTGAGACTTCAATGTCTCAGATTCAATCTCCTGCACCATCGTAAGCCAGAACTGAACAGTGTTCTGGCAAAATAAATAAATAAATAAAAAGAATTGAAGATACAATAACGAATATGATAATGGTCCCAGCTCTTAGAAGCTTACAGTAAAATGGAGAGGATAGATATCTCTGATTTCCCAGAGAAGTTTTAAACAAAGTTAAAATTATTAAAATCAAAATTAAAAAGTTTTTATTGTTTAAGAAAGTAATAAAACTATCAGTTTGTGAAAACTGCAGTGGCAACCTTTGAGAAGTGGAAGGGAGGGAACACAGAATTTTTGTTGGTGGATATGGTGTGGAACTATACCCTGTAGTCCTACAACCTTGTAGCCCACTATAATCATAAATAAAAATATATAAATAAATAAACAATAGTAGAACTAGTTGCTGAAATGTAAAATCTAACTTCTCAGCAGTGAAATCCTCTGATTTATTTCTTGCTCATCAGCTAAAATTCCCAGAAACATCTGTTCATAAAGGCCACAGATTCCTTTTCATTCAGATGATAGATAGACAAATAGAAGGAAGTTGGCTTTTTTTTTTTTTTTGTGGCAGAATTTTACGGACAAGAATAGTATCCATTCCTTCCACAACATTTTATAAGTTTCATTGTTATACCTAACTGCAAGTGAGGTTAAGAAATGTGGTCCAGCCATCTACAAAGGGTAAAGAGGGGAAGGAAGAGACCTGTGAATGCAAATACCACCTACTCAAATCTAAATTGAGGGTGTAAATGCTTTACAGTGCAATCATTGAAATATGCATATAATTTCATTACTTTTTTATTTCTTTATCAGGGGAGTAATGTTTTACAGTCAACAGTAAATACAATAGTTTACACATGCGTAACATTTCCCAATTTTCCACATAACAATACAACTCGCCCCACTAAGTCCTCTACCATCATTTCTAGGATCACCCCCCACCCACCGACTACAGAGTCTTTTACTTTGGTGCAGTACACCAATTCAATTGCATTACTTAGTATGCCCCCAGAATCAGTTCATGTTTCACTTTGTGCTCTTCCTCTCCATACCTACTTTATTAAGTTCTACTAGTAAGTGAGATGATTTGATATTTGTCCTCTTTTTGGCTTATTTCACTCAACATGATGTCCTCAAGTTTCATCCAAAAGAATACAAAGGAGAAAAGCTCATCAGGTTTTTTTTTTTTTTTTTTTTTTTCTGCCTCCAGGGTTATCACTGGGGCTTGGTGCCAGCACTATGAATCCATTGTTCCTAGGGGCCTTTTCCCCCATTTTGTTGTCCTTTCTGTTCTTGCTGTTGTTACTGTTTTCATTGCTTCTGTTGTTGTTGGATAGGACAGGAAGAAATCGAGAGAGGAGAAGATAGAGGGGGAGAGAAAGATAGACACACCTGCAGACCTGCTTCACAGCTTGTGAAGTGACCCCCCCACCCCAGCAGGTGGGGAGATGGGGACTCAAAACAAGATCCTTTGGCTGGTCCTTGTACTTCACACCATGTGCGCATAATCTGCTGTACTACCGCCCAGTCCCCAACCTCATCATTTTTAACAGCTGAGCAGTATTCTGACATGTGTATATACCACAATTAAAAAAAATTATAAAATGGAAATATTGACAAGACCATAGGATAAGAGGGGTATAATTCCACACAGTTCCCACAACCAGAACTCCATATCTCATCCCCTCCCTTGAAAGTTTTCCTATTCTTTATTCTTCTGGGAGTATGGGCCCAGGATCATTATGGGTGCAGAAGGTGGAAGGTCTAGCTTCTATAATTAATTTCCCATTGAACTCGGGTATTGGCAGGTCGATCCATACTCCCAGCCTGTCTTTCTCATTCCCTGGGGGGGGGGGTAGGGGTGTGTGTGTGGGGCTCTAGGACACATTGGTGGGGTCGTCTGGCCAGGGAAGTCCTGTTGGCATCATGGTAGCATCTGGAACCTGGTGGCTGAAAAAGAGTTAAGATATAAAGGCAAACAAATTGTTGACCAATCATGAAGTTAAAGGCAAGAATATTGCAGATGAAGATTTAGGGGTCTCCATTTTGGAAAAAGCTAGTAAGTCTATTTTAGGTATATTCCAAGGGGCCCATGATTTTACTAGTTTTTGCCTGAGTCTGACAGCTAACATGCAGGTGGACCCAAGTTATTGTCTGGGGAGGCAGTGTCATACTTGGAAAAGGGACTAGAAAACTGGATCAGGGAAGAGACAGCTCCCAAATATGGGAAAAGTATATAAATATTGTTAACTGTAAACCCCATATATTTGATCTGGGACTCAGATTCAGCACAGGAGCCTACCTATGTGACCTCTGCATCCCTGTAGGTCTGAGCTCACATTCTGTGGTCATGGCTAGGAAAATTCTAGGCTGAACTTTCAGAACCCATCTTCCTCAAATGATAGAGTATTCTTTAACAGCTGAGTAGTATTCCAACATGTATATATACTACTTTGTCAGACATCTGGGTTGCTTCCAGGTTCTGGTTATTACAAAATGTGCTGCTAGGAACATGGACCTATGACATTTGAAGGGCAAGAAAAATAAATAAATAAAATAAGAAAGGTAGTAAATGTTACAAAGAAAACAAAGTGTAAGACTCAGAGATGAGAGGGCATGGCATGTGGTGACTGAAAGTTGGTCAGTGGGGCTAGAAAGTTAAATCAGGCTGGCACAGTGAATAATGGCCAGGTCATGAACATTTTTATAGAGTATTTTAAGGAATGTGAGCTTTCTCTTGAGTAAATCTGGGTACCATTAAAGGTTTTAATCAAGGAAGTGAAATGATCAGTTTAGATATCTAGAAATTTTGGAATTGCTGTGATATGTAGAGGAAATGAGAAGAAATGAGGGAGAGCAAGGCAGGAGATCAATTAATAAACTGTTTAAATAGTGCAAGCAATGGGCCCTAAATAGAATGATTTCACTAAATTGTCTAGAACAATGTGAATTGATTTGGGAGATTTTAGGATGCAAGCTTGAAACAAAACGGTTTCTAATTAAAAGTGAACTGCAATGTTCCAGATATGCTTTTAAATTTAACTAGGTATAGACTGAACTAATTTTTCTAAGTAAGTTAGAGCAAACACTTTCCTTTCTTTTAATTTCTTTATTGGGGAATTAATGTTTTACATTTGACGTGCATAACATGTCTCAGTTTTCCATATGACAATACAACCACCTCGGTCATCCTTCTTGGACCTGTATTCTACCCCCCACCCATTCACCCACCCACCCACCCTAGAGTCTTTTACTTTGGTGCAACATGCCAATTCCAGTTCGGGTTCTAACTGTGTTTTCTTTTCTGATCTTCTTTTTCAACTTCTGCATGAGAATGAGATCATCCCATATTCATCCTTCTGTTTCTGACTTATCTAACTTAACATGAATTTTTCAAGGTCCATCCAAGATCCGCTGAAATGATGAAGTCACCATTTTTTTTAACTGAGTAGTATCACTATATATATATAGCAAAACAAGCTCAGCCACTCATCTGTTGTTGGACACCTGGGTTGCTTCCAGGTTTTGGCTATTACAAATTGTGCTGCCAAGAACATATGTGTACACAGATCTTTTGGGATGGGTGTGTTGGGTTCCTTAGGATATATCCCCAGGAGAGGAATTGCAGGATCATAGGGTAGGTCCATTTCTAGCTTTCTGAGAGTTATCTAGACAGCTCTCCACAAAGGCTGGACCAATTTACATTCCCACCAGCAATGTAGGAGGGTTCCTTTGACCCCACAACCTCTCCAGCATTTGCTGCTGTTACCTTTTCTGATGTATGACATTCTCATAGGAGTGAAGTGGTATCTCATTGTTTTCTTTACTTGCATTTCTCTGACAATAAAAGACTTGGAGCATTTTTTCATGTGTCCCTTGGCCTTTTGGATTTCTTCTATGGTGAATATTCTGTCCATGTCCGTTCCCAATTTTTGGATGGGGTTATTTGTTATCATGTCGTTGAGTTTCGCAAGCACTTTATATATTTAGGTTATTAAACTCTTGTCTGATGTATGGCATGTAAAGATTTTCTCCCATTCTGTGAGGGGTCTCTTGGTATGGGTAGTGGTTTCTTTTGCTGTGAAGAAGCTTTTAATTTGATGTAGTCCCATAGGATTATACTTGCCTTAGTCTCATTTGTATTGGATTTGTTTTTAGTTGAAGAAGTCTTTAAAATGTATGGGGAAAAGAGTTCTGCCAATATTTTCCTCTAAGTATCTGATAGTTTCTGGTTTAACATTCAAGTCCTTGATCCACTTGGAATTTACTTTTGTATTTGGTGAAATATAGTGGTTCAGTTTCATGCTTCTGCATGTTTCAAACCATTTTTTCGAACATCATTTATTGAAGAGACTGTTCTCCCCATTTAATAGTCTGGGAAGCTTTGTCAAAGATTAGATATCTAAAGGTGTGGGGGCTTACTTTGGGCTCTCAATTCTATTCCACTGGTCAGTGTGTCTATTCATGTTTCAGTACCAATCAGGTTTTTTTAAATTTCTTTATTGGGAAATTAATGTTTTACATTCAACAGTAAATACAATAGTTTATACATGCATAACATTTCCTAGTTTTCCATATGACAATACAATCCCCACTAGGTTCTCTGTCATCCTTCTTGGATCTGTATTCTCCCCACCAACCCACCCCAGAGTCTTTTACTTTGGTGCAATATGCCAATTCCAGTTCACATTCATCTGAATGAAAAGGAATCTGTGGCCTTTATGAACAGATGTTTCTGGGAATTTTAGCTGATGAGCAAGAAATAAATCAGAGGATTTCACTGCTGAGAAGTTAGATTTTACATTTCAGCAACTAGTTCTACTATTGTTTATTTATTTATATATTTTTATTTATGATTATAGTGGGCTACAAGGTTGTAGGACTACAGGGTATAGTTCCACACCATATCCACCAACAAAAATTCTGTGTTCCCTCCCTTCCACTTCTCAAAGGTTGCCACTGCAGTTTTCACAAACTGATAGTTTTATTACTTTCTTAAACAATAAAAACTTTTTAATTTTAATTTTCTTTTCTGATCTTGTTTTTCAACTTCTTCCTGAGAGTGAGATCATCCCATATTCATCCTTCTGTTTCTGACTTATTTAATTTAACATGAATTTTTTAAGGTCCATCCATGTCCACTGAACGGGTGAAGTCACCGTTTTTTATAGCTGAGTAGTATTAAATTGTATACATATACCACTACTTGCTCAGCCGCTCATCTGTTGTTGGACACCTAGGTTGCTTCCAGGTTTTGGCTATTACAAACTGTGCTGCCAAGAACATATGTGTACACAGATCTTTTTGGATGGATGTGTTGGGTTCCTTAGGATATATCCACAGGAGAGGAATTGCAGGATCATAGGGTAGATCCACTTCTAGCCTTCAGAGTTCTCCAGACTGTTCTCCAAAGAGGCTGAACAAATTTGCATTCCTACCAGCAGTGTAGGAGGGTTCCTTTGACCCCACAACCTCTCCAGCATTTGCTGCTTTTACCTTTTCTGATGTATGACATTCTCACAGGAGTGAAGTGGTATCTCATTGTTGTCTTTAATTTTATTTCTCTGACAATCAAAGACTTGGAGCATTTTTTCATGTGTTTCATGGCCTTTTGGATCTCTTCTGTGGTGAATATTCTGTCCATGTCCTCCCCCATTTTAGGATGGGGTTATTTGTTTTCTTATTGCTGATATTTGCAAGTTCTTTATATATTCTGGCTATTAGTCTCTTGTCTGATGTATGGCATGTAAAGATCTTCTCCCATTCTGTGAGAGTTCTCTTGGTTTGGGTAGTAGTTTCTTTAGCTTTGCAGAAGCTTTTTAATTTCATGTAGTCCCATAGATTTATGTTTGTCTTAGTCTTCTTTGTAATTGGATTGGTTTCACTGAAGATGTCTTTAAAATGTATGGGGAAAAGAGTTCTGCCAATATTTTCCTCTAAGTATCTGATAGTTTGTGGTCTAACATCCAAGTCCTTGATCCACTTGGAAATTACTTTTGTATTTGGTGAAATATAGTGGTTCAGTTTCATTCTTCTGCATGTTTCAACCCATTGTTTTCAACATTATTTGCTGAAGAGATTCTGCTTTCCCTATTTAATATTCTGGGCACCTTTGTCAAAGATTAGATGTACATAGGTGTGGGGGCTTACTTATGGGCTCTCAATTCTATGCCACTGGTCAGTGTGTCCATTCATGGTCCAGTACCAAGCAGTTTTGATAATACAATTATCAAAATATAATACAATTTGAGATCTGGGAGTGTGATGCCTCCAGTTCTGTTCTTTCCTCTCAAGATAGTTTTGGCAATTCTAGGTCTTTTCTGGTTCCAAATAAACATTTGTAGCATTTGTTCTATTCTAAAAATGTGGTTGGGATGTTGATGGGGATAGCATTAAATTTGTAGACGATTCTGGGTAATATGTTCATTTTAATAATGTGAATTCTTCCAACCCATGAACATGGAATATCTTTCCACTTCTTTGTGTCTTTTTCAATTTCCTTGAGTAGAGACTCATCATTTTCAGTATACAAGTCTTTCACTTCTTTGTTTAAGTTTATTCTTAGATATTTTACTGTTTTTGCTGCTATAGTAAAAGGAATTGATTTCTGGATTTCAATTTCTTCTAACTTAGTGTTTGCATAGAGGAATGCCACTGGCTTTTGAATGTTAATTTTGTAGCCTGACACCTTACTGTATTGCCTGATGATATCCCAAGGCTTCTTGCTGAATTCCTTACGTTTTTCTATGTATACTATCATGTCATCTGCAAACAGGGAGAGTTTGACTTCTCTTCCAATCTTTATCTCTTTAATTCCTTGCTCCTGCCTGAATGATTGCTGTAGCAAGAACTTCCAACACTATGCTGAATAGTAATGGTGATAGTTGGCAGCCCTGTCTAGTACCTGATCTGAGTGGAAATGCTTCCAGTGTTTCACCATTGAGTATGATTTTGACTGTAGGTTTGCTATATATAGACTCCACTATATTCAGGAATTTTCCATCTATTCCCATTTTCTGTAGTGTTTTCATCATAAAGGGATGTTGTATTTTGTCAAAGGCTTTTGTTACATCTATTGATATGACCATGTGGTTTTTGGTTTTGCTTTTGTTGATGTAGTGGATCATGTTGATTGATTTATGTATATTAGACCAACCTTGCATGCCTGGGATGAACCCCACTTAGTCATGATGAACAATCTTTTTAATAGACTGCTGTATCCGGTTGGCTAGAATTTTGTTCAATATTTTTGCATCTATGTTCATCAGAAATATTGGTCTGTAGTTTTCTTTTCTGGTTGTGTTCCTGTCTGCTCTTGGTATCAGAGTAATGTTGGCTTCATAGAAGCTGGAAGGGAGTATTCCAGTGTCTTCAAACTTCTGGAAGACTTTTAAAAGTAGAGGTATTAGTTCTTCTTTGAAGGTTTTGTAGAATTCATTTGTAAAACCATCTGACCCAGGACTTTTATTTTTGGGAAGATTTTTGATATTAGTTTCAATATCATTATCTGTGATGGGCCTTTTCATGTTATCTAGTTCCTTTTTACTTAGTTTTGGAAGTTTGTAGGTATCTAGGAAATTGTCCACTTTTTCCAAGTTCTCTAGGTTGGTGGCATATAGTTGTTCATAGAAGACTCACATTATATGTTGAATTTCTGCAGAGTCTGTGTTGAATTTCTGCGGTGTCTGAAGATATTTTAATGCCATTCTTGTAGATTTTTAGTGGTCTGCCTGTTTATAGGAGAACTTTCAGAACTTCTTTCAGGACAGGCTTGGTGATAGTTGATTCAACTGTTGCTTGTCTGAGAAGGTTTTGATGCCTCCATCTAGTCTGAGTGACAGTCAAGCAGGATACAGTATTCTTGGCTGAAAGCCTTTCTCATTGAGCACTCGACAGATATATTGCCATTCCCTTCTGGCCTATAGTGTTTGTGTGGAGATGTCTGCTGCTAATCTTATAGGTTTTCCTCTGTAGGTGACTCTTTGTTTTTCTCTTGCAGCCTTCAGGATCCTTTCTTTATTTTTATTCCTTTCATTCTCAATATGATGTGTCTTGGTGTCTTTGAGTCTGGGTTAATTCTGTTTGGGACCATCTGGGCTTCTTGAATCTTAATTTCTTTGATGTTGTCTAGACTAGAAAGTTCTCAGCTATTATGTCCTGAAGAATGCTTTCTTCCTCTCCCTCCCTTTCTTCCTCTGGTAAGCCAATAATGCGTATATTATTTCTTTTGAAGTCATCCCATAGGTCTCTGTTGTTGTTTTTAGTATGTCTTAATCTGTTTTTGAGATCTCTTGATTCTTTTTAGTTGTCTCTAATTCATCTTTAATCTTGATAATTCTGTCTTCAGCATCATTTATTCTTTTCTCTCTCCCTTCTACTGTTTTCTGGAGTTCATGTATTTTGTTACCCTGTTCTGATACTGTTTAACTTGTTCACTAGTTGTTCTTAGCTCAGCTATTTCAGCTTTCAGCTCTCTAATAACCTTGAGATAATTAGTGATTTCTTCCAGAGTCTCATTGTTTTTTCCTGCATTTTTGATGACAATTCTTTCCAATTCTTTACTCTCTCCTGTGATTATTTCCTCAACTAGTGTTTGGATATTGACCTCATTATTTTGTGCTTCAACCTTTGGGGTTGTTTTAGCTGGCCTCTTGTACTGGTTCATTTCTCCAATATTTCTTCTTGGTGGTTTAACCATATTATATATTATGTTATGAGGTGCCTCTGTCAGTACTTTTCAAATTACTGATCACTCTTGCCTGGATTGACTTGTGTCTAAGTAAGGTAATTAAAGAGTTCATGTTTGCGGAAATTAACACTTGTTTCAATAGTATTTTAATCCCTGAGTTGGAACACAGTGACTTAAAAGCCTCTTTTGTTCTTTTTCTTCTTATAGGTTATGGGAGCCTGCAGGCTTTTAAACTATAAGTAGGCTTCTTAGCTTAATCACTGACTCGTGATCAAGAGAGAAATTACGGTAGGGCAGAGACAATCCAGTGGTTATGCAAAGAGACATTCACATCCCCAGCACTAGGGCACCGAGGTATAGATCTTCTGAGTTTCCTCATTAGGTCTCTGTCCCCTGGTGTCAGCACAGGGCCTCCCTGCCGTTGCTCTAGTTCTGATGGCAGTAGCAATGGAGACTCACAGTTGCATTTGGTGTTTCTTCGGGGAGTCCTCTCCTCCCTTCAGCTGTGCCCTTGTTGGTGAAACAGACTGGAGAATGTCTCAACTGGCAAACTACTGGACTGTTATCACCCACTTAATCTCTCCCTAGGCTTTTCTCTGTCCACAAGCCACATGTGTTTGCACTCACTGGTGATTTGGTGGGTTCCTGAAGTTGTTCTAGTCCTGTCTTGTTTCAGTCCCAGGTGGTCTCCTTTGGCATTCCTAGTTGACCCGGGTGAGGAGAAGAGAGAAACACAGATGCAGCTGCTCTATATCTGCCTCCTGAAGTCAACACTTACCAATTTACTATTCTTTAGAATCAGGCTCCAGCAAAAATAACTAAATTACTAAAGTTACATAGAACATACCTAAAACAGACTTCCTGGCTTCCTCCCACATGAAGACCTTTTGTTTCATTTGCACTGTCCCCACCTTTGGGTGCCTGTTTATTGAACAATTTGCTTTATATTGTACAATTTGATTTTTTTCAGCCACCTCCCTGGATAGAAAACCTCACCAATATGTCCTAGAACCACACCTCTCCAGAACCCTACCTCACTAAGGAATGATAGAAACAGGCTGAGGGTATGGACCAACCTACCAATGCCTATTTTCAGCATAGAAGCAATAACGGATACCAGACCTTCCATATTCCTAGAGAGGGATAAAGAATAGGGAAGTTTTAGGGGGTCGGGTGGTAGCAGCAGATTAAGCACACATGGCACAAAGACTGGCATAAGGATCCCGGTTAGAGACCCGGCTCCCCACCTGCAGGTGTGTTGCTTCACAAGAGGTGAAGCAGGTCTGCAGATGTCTTTTTCCCCCTTTCTGTCTCCCCCTCCTCTCTCCATTTCTCTCTGTCCTATCCAACAACAATGACAGCAGTGTCAACAACAATACTAAGAAGAAGAACAATAAATACAAATGGCAACAAAAGGGGAAAAAAATAGCCTCCAGGAGCAGTGGATTCATAGTACAGGCACTATTAATCTACTGAAACCCACTATGAATCTACTGCAACCCAGCCCAGAAATAACCCTGGAGAGAAAAAAAAAAAAAACACGAATAGGGAAGCTTTCAATGGAAGGGATGGGGCATGGAACTCTGATGTTGGGAACTGTGTGTAATTGTACCCCTGCAGTCTTGCAATTTTATGCATCATGATTAAATAAAGAATAAGGTTAAATGTTCCCAATACCAATATGGTCCATTTAAAATTACAAATAGAGTTAGGATTTTTTTTTGATCCAGGACTACCTGCCAAATATCATTACATAAATCAATAATTGAAATGAATGAAGAGTTCCCATTTGACTGTGACACTTGATATATCATTTTTATATTTCAAAAACTTCTAAAATTTATATGATTATCCAAATTAAAGCAATGTTTAGTTCATCATGACTCAGGTTACACCCTGATTTGCAATGTTTAATTTTGTCATTAGCTGAAAATCTGGGGACCTTTTTGTCAGACAAGAAACAAGAGGCATCTATGCTGTACAAAGGTCTTTTAAGCATATTTCAGGACATATTTGTTTGGCAGAATCCCAGCTTGTGTTCTGGGACCTCCCACCTAAAGACATTCTGTTTTTGCAATATCAGATCACAAGAATGCTGCTTGCCAAGATTCATACTGTTGTCCACCTGGCCAAGCCTGACCACTTTCAGAAATTAGAATAGCAGACAGACGGTCCTGGCTGACATTGAGGAAAATCAGGCTGTGTCCACAAGCTCATCAGTAGCAGTAACTGCCTGCTGGATTCTGAAGTCCCAGGATTCGTCCCCTACACTGATGATAATCAGTGATGCCATGCTATTCCTGGCTCTATATCTTCAGAGTTTCCTGGTTAGATCTCTGTCCCCTGGTGTCCCTCCCTGTCGCTGCTCCAGATTCTGAGGATAGTAGCAATGGAGACTCAGAGTTGCACTTGGTGAGTCTCTGGGGAGTCCTCTCCTCCCTTAAGCTGTCCCCTTCTTGGTGGAGCAGACTGGAGGTGGTGTCTCAACTAATAAACTGCTGAACTGTTAGCAGTCACTTAATCTCTCCTTAGGCTCCTCTCTCCTCTCTGTCACCAGCCACACGTGTTTGTACTCACGGGTGATTTACTGGGTTCCTGTGGTCATTCTAGTCCTGTCTTATTTTGGTCCCGGGTGGTCTCCTTTGGTATGCCTAGTTGATCCAGGAGAGAAGAGGAGAAGAGAGGAGAGAAAGCAATCTGCTGCTCGTAGCTCCACCTCTGGAAGTCGTATCTTCATTAATATCTCTCCTAGACATAACCAGTACATTTCTGCTTCCTCATAAATAAATATGTCTTCTGGTGCTGCCTTCAGACTTTTAACCTCTCTGAAGTTGGCATCTGGTTCTTCACAAGAAGGAAGAAATATATTTTTCCCAAGTACTCCTTTTCTAACCTGCAGCTTCCTCTATACTCTAAAGACCCTCTACATCATGACTGCTTCTGTGGCCTCACATCAGTGATCATAGTTGTTCTCTATGACTAGAATTATTCATTTGAACCTATCTATCCTTCCAAGAGTGATAACACTTTCTATTTCTGTTAAATGTAGTCATAGGTCTGTGTTCATATTTCTTTTTTCTTCAGGGGGATTTAAGAACTCTGCAGTAACAGGTATAAATTGACGACAATTATTCCTGTTTCTTAATACAAATCTACATTTACCTAAATATATATACTACTATTATGATTATAGTAAGAAGTATGCTTTACTATCTCCTTTTTTTTTTAGCTGGAAAAGAATAAGTGATTTATCCAAAGTGACAAAATTTGCAGTCAAATCTGGCTGCATGGCCCATTAAAACTCTAATGCATAACATCATCCTACTTCTAATTCATACTTATTCTAAGGTTTGAATGACTGGACTTTTTTTTCTAGGACTATGGGAACAGGGAAACTTTTAGGGTCATTGAAACTCTGGCATCAAAAGATAAAATAAAAATTGGTGTCTAAATATAAGGGCACACATAGGAGTTTCTGATTTAGGATATATTCATTTTTTATTGTTGCTGTTAATGAATTAGTTAGTAGTCAAAACAATTTAAATTTAGTATCTTACTCCTCTATAGTTCAAAAGTCTCTTATTAGGTCAAAATTAAGGTGTCAACAGGACTGTACATCTTTCTGCAAACTCTAAGAAAATCATTTCCTTCCCTATGCCAACTGTGGAGGCCTAGAATTTCTGACCTCGTAGTCCCCTTCCTTCATCTTCAAATCACCTCTTTTGGCTTTCCTTCCATAATCACCTCTCTTTTACTTACTGTCTTCTTTAACTCCCCAAATGCACTGGAGGAAGCTTTGGTGCTGTGGTGCCTTTGTTTCTGTCTTTCTTTTTTATTTTTTTGAGGTTTATTTCTTAAGATTTTATTTATTCATTTATTTATTGGATGGAGGCAAAGAGAAATTGAGAATGGGGGAGATAGAAAGAGAGACACCTGCAGCTTTACCATTTTTTAAGTTTTCCCCTTACAGGTAGGTAGAGCTTGAACCTGTGTCTTTGTGCATTATAATGCATGTACTCCACTGGGTCTGCCACCACCCAGCTCCCTATCTCTATCTTTCTATCTGAAAAAGCTAGCCGTAGTGATAAAGCCCAAGAGACAACCAAAAACTAACAAACATAAAACAGCTTTTAAATTTGGAAAATGCAAAGATCAGATGGAGGAGGACTCATTCTAAAATTACATTATATCATGTTTATTTGGATTTAATGGTTTACAGTATAGTTGCTGACACATGGATACAATTTCCCTCATTCCTGTGAAAGGTCTTTGTAAAACATTCTCTCTCACCCTGCTGAGGTCCTTTGCCACCATCATGCACCAGGACCCCAGACCTACCCTATGAACCGCAATTTCTCTCCTGGAAACTTATCCAAAAGAAACAAAAACTTCTATCCAAATTTATCCAAAAGAAACAAAAACTTCTTCATAACAGCATAATTTGTAATAGTCCAAATTTAGAAGTAAATCAGATGCCCAACAACGGATTAGTGACTAAAAAAGTTGTGGTACATATACAATGGAATACTCAGCTGTTAAAAATGATGAAGTCATTTCCTTTACCTCATCTGTTATTTTTACAGAAACTAACATAGTCACAAGCTATGGAGATTATCACCTGGCTATCCTTGGAGAAGACCTACTATACAGGACTAGAAATAATGAGATCTTACTCCTGGTAGTGATGAATTCTGCAGGAGAAACCCCCTTTTCATTTGCATGTCTGCCCTGTGAGATGCTGCAAGTAGACAGTTGAGGAATTTTAACACTATTGTCAAGAACGGTTGTGCCTTGAGGTATAACTATCCACACAGACACATGTATACAAAACCTGATTTTTTTTTATGCCTTCAGGGTTATTGCTGGGGCTCAGTGCCAGCACTACTAATCCACTGCTCCTGGAGGCTATTTTTCCCAGTTGTGGTTTTTATTGTTATTGTTGTTATAGATGTTGTTGTTGGAAAGGACAGAAAGAAATGGATAGAGAAGGGGAATATAGAGAGGAGGAGAGAAAGAGACACCTGCAGACCTGCTCCACCACTTGCGAAGCAACCCCTCTGCAGGTGAGGAGCTGGGGGCTCAAACCAGGATCCTTATACTGGGCCTTGCACTTTGTGCCATGTGCATTTACCCCACTGCACTACCACCCAGCCCTCCAAAAACTGATTTTTTAAAAGCTATATTCAACACACATTAAAACATGTAGGGCAACTAGCACCTAGTGCATTCTGACTTTGTGCCATCTTGATAAACAGACACAACTGAAGTGAAGGTGAGACATAAGTGACAACTGACTTATTAAATATTTACTGAGTATAATTATGTATTCACCAGTCATTATCATTTGGCATACTTGGGTAAGCAAATCTTTTTTTTTTAATATTTATTCCCTTTTGTTGTCCTTGTTTTATTGTTGTCATCATTGTTGGATAGGACAGAGAGAAATGGAGAGAGGACGGGAGGACAAAGAGGGGGAGAGAAAGACACCTGAAGATCTGCTTCACCACTTGTAAACTGACTCCCTTGCAGGTAGAGAGCTGGGAGCTTGAACTGGGGTCCTTACGCTGGTCCTTGCGCTTTAAG
This sequence comes from Erinaceus europaeus, assembly GCF_950295315.1. Taxonomy (NCBI): domain Eukaryota; kingdom Metazoa; phylum Chordata; class Mammalia; order Eulipotyphla; family Erinaceidae; genus Erinaceus; species Erinaceus europaeus. Next base: position 81,209,945 of record NC_080170.1, read on the forward strand.
GGTAAGCAAATCTTGAATGCACTGTAATGCAGAGTTGATTCATCAGTTATCTGGTTCCATGGTGTAATGGTTAGCACTCTGGACTCTGAATCCAGAGTTGATTGATCACCAGAATTTATGGCTAAACATCAATGTACAACACAAATACAAACACAAAACCTCCTGCATTTATGGAACTTATATCCAATCAGAGAAGACTGACAACAAGCAAAATATGTGACAAATAAATGACCAAATTGTATGTAAGCAGGTGATAAATGCAAAGGAGTAAAGAAAACTATTGATAAAAGCAAGAAAAGGTTCAGGGGCTGTAGAGATTGGGAGTTATTGAGTTATGGTTTTAAATAGGTGAGGAGTAGATCTCTTTGAGCACTGACATTTAAGCCAAAACTGAAAAGAGTTTAAGCACAAAGTTACACATTTTGTAATTGCTAGAAGTCAAGATTCACACATGTCTGACTGAGTCCAGAGACTTTTTAACTTCTAGTAAATAAATTTTGTACTCAATTTAATATATTCCTCTATAGAAACATTAAAATGTAAAGTGAGTGTCATCTAATGTTTTTTTTTTTAAAGTATTACTACTTCGGTCATAGTGGGTAATTCATATCCACAGAGAATGTGTTTTTTTTTCCAGTAATGCTTCTGATTGATCCATTGTTGTAGTTTTCTAAATTTTGTTTAGAATCCCTTAATAAATAAAGCAATCTCTCCCCCCATTTTAAGATAGAGACAGAGAGGCAGAGAAAAGAGCAAGAGATCACCATATAGAAGCTTCCTTCAATACAGTAGAAAGTTGGCTTGAACCCGAGTCGCACATAGGGCAGAGTAGTACACTGTCCAAGTGAGCTTTTTCACAGGCCCTAAATAAAGTGTTTCTATATAAGCTGAGAACAGAAACCTCAAATACAGAAGACTCAAAAAGGGTGAGTTATGAGGGTTTAGTGAAAGAAGTTATTTACAAAAGTCTGCAGGGCCGAGTGTTGACGCACTTAGTTGAGTGCATGTGTTACAATGTGCAAGGATCCGGGTTGGAGACCTTAGTCCCCCCCTGCAGGGGAAAAGTATTTCAAGTAGTGAGGCAAGAGTTTCTCTGTCTAACTCTCTATCACCCTCCTCCTTGGTGATTTCTGGCTGTCCAATCAATAAATAAAGATAATAAAAAAATTTTACAAACAAGTCTGATGGTCTTATTTACAAAGCTAAACCAGCAAAGAAAAGTGAAAGTGCTACAGGGCTAGTCATGATGGGAAGGCATGGTCACCCCTATGACTGAAGGGCCAAAGAGTGGTTACCAGAACCTGGCAAGAACTGTAGCCATAGGAAAAGACCAGTAGGTCTGAGATGTGTACTCTGGTAATGCAACCACTGTCAAGTCACAGCCTAGAAGAAAGGAAAGGAGTCAGGGAAATATGTATTCCTGATTCTCCTTCCACCCACCCTCCAAACTCTTGCTGATCCTCCCATTGGCTGAAAGCAATGGAAAACTATAGGGCAAGGAAGTCTAAATGATATGGTCGATAGAAGCCAGCTTTCTGGTAGCAAAGAGCAAAGCGGAAAAAATTTAAACAGGCAAACAGAGAATACCCAGCACAAAATCAAATATACAAAAATTTGTAAATCAGAATTTCTTTTGCTGAAACCAAGTGTGGGTTATGAATCTGCCACCTTGTCTCTGCACCCACTGTCATCTCAGCAACCACAGGACCACCATTGTGATCTGGTCCAGTCCTTATGTTGCAAATGCCTTAGTCACAATCAATAATAACTCTGTGTGTGTTATAAAAATACAATGTGAACACAGCTAAATAATCCAAACTTACTATAAGAAAATAAAAAGTACCAGAAATATTCCTGAAGGTTCAGGGTCCTAGATTCTGAATATTCTGGTTGTACTGGTAGTCATACTGAGAGATCACTAAATCTGGGAAGCCAAGAGCTAAATGAGATATCTAGAGAATGTGGGTCATTTAGCTCCTGGACAGGCTTTGGAGCTTATAGGCTAAGGGGCATTTTTAGTAGTAATTAAGTGGAACCCTCTCAAAGGGATTCACAATTAAGTTTCATGCATTCATCAGATTAGGCAGAGGATTTTATACCCAAATGCACTGAAATAAATCATTATTCACAAGGATAAATAAGGAGATGGATGAGACTGGGAGAGAGGAGTAATGATACAAGGTAGTTGAGAATAGGATTAAGAAGACAAAGAGAAATGATTAATCAGAAAAAGTGGCTATCATTAACAAAATATGGCCACAGAGTGGCCATCATTAACAAAATAAAAATCGAATGCTGTTACTGGTAGCCAAGAAGTAATACTCTCCAAATGTGCTCTGAAGTCTAAATCACACTGCATCGTCTCCTCTGTGGGGCCTGCTGCAGGTCCTTCAGTCATTGGGCAGAACTGGGGAGCACACCCGCTGCTGCTATGCAGATAAGTCTGGCTAGGGAAGCCAGATCCAGGAGGCAGCGGGTGGGGGTGGAGGATCACCAGCACACAGGAGCCAGACTGCCAGATAATCTGTCACAGAGTGCTGCTGCTTAAATCTCTTGGTTCACTGGAGAGAGGAGGCTGTTTTTTTTTCTTTCCTTTTTCTTTTAGGGGGTATGGAGTTGGACAGTGGGGGAAGAAACAGGCAGTTGATTTTAATTTTAGTAGCTTGAGTGGTCTTCCTGGAGAACAACAACAAAAAAAGCTGAGCAGAGGAGAAAAGCACAGCTGTTCTTTGCCTTCTGAGGAATCTACAAATCTCATATTTTAATATGTGTTTGGTACAGAAGAACTAGAAAAGCACAGGTTGTCTGTGGCAGGAGCTAGTGAAAAACAAAGTGGTATGAAATGCAGTCATATCTACCCTTGGCCTGGGGCCTCTCACTGCTCTTCAAGGTTGAAGAAAATTATATTAACAATATAAACCATTTGCCACACAGGAAATAGGATGAAATCATACTCTCTCTCTCTCTCTCTCTCTCTCTCTCTCTCGGGTAAAGACAGAGAGGCAGAGGCAAAGAGACCATGGCATCACAGCTTCCCTCAATGCAATGAGGGCAGAATTTGAACCTGGGTCACATGCATGACAAAGTAGCAAGAATGAATTTTTTTTTTTTTATTGCTGGGGCTCAGTGCCTGCACCATGAATCCACTGCTCCTGGAAGCCATTTTTCCTCTTTCGTTGCCCTTATTGTTGTAGCCTTGTTGTGGTTATTATTGTTATTGTTGAATCCATTCATTGTTGAATAGGACATAGAGAAATTGAGAGAGGAGGAGAAGAGAAAGACCTGCAGACTTGCTTCACTACCTGTGAAGCGACTCCCCTGCAGGTGGGTAGCCAGGGGCTTGAACCTTACACAGGTCCTTGTGCTTTGCACCACGTGTGCTTAACCTGCTGCACTACCTACCGCCGGACCCCCTGAAATCATTTTATATACATTATTACAGTTAGTCCTCAAAGCGTATTGTGAGGTAGGTACTTATTGTTATCATATATCTATTCAGATGGGGACATTAGGTCTTGCAAAGATCAAGAAATTCAATAAAAGGGACGAGGGAGATAGAATAATGAGAGAAATAGACTCTAATGCTTGAGGTTCCCAGGTCCCAGGTTCAATATCCCACACCACCATAAGCCAAAGTTGAACAGTGCTCTGAAAAAAAAAAAAATCTAGCCAAGAAGTTAAAGAAATTCAGGAGTTGGGTGGTGGTGCACCAGATTAAGTGCACATAGTATGAAGAGCAAGGATTCTGGTTCAAGCCTCTGTCTCCCCACCTGCAGTGACAGCAGTTCTGCAGGTGACTATCTTTCTCTCCTCTCCCTCTCAATTTCTCTCTGTTGTATTCACTAAAATGGAAAGGAAAAGAAAAAAAAGGCTGCCAGGAGCCGTGAAGTGCAAGCACCAAACCCCAGCAATAACCCTACAGGCAATAAATTAATTAATTAAAATAAATAAACAAACCATAGTACCGAAGCTTCTTTCAGTGGAGATGGGGATGGACTTGAACCTGGGCCATGCACATGGCAAAACAGCACATTATCCAAGGGAAAAGAAAGAGGAGGAGGAGGAAGAGGAGGAGGAAAAATTAATGAAATTCAGTAAATAAAGAGCCACCCAGAATTTGAGTCCTAGTAGCGTAACTTTAGTACCTGTACATTTAACCACCAGACTCTCCTGTCTGATCTTTACATGGTTATTGCTCCTTTTTCTGTCCTCAGACCACTATGATATTGTGTTTCTAACCCTGTTGGTATGCTTCTAGTTCTGCTTCTGGGATCCCTTCTGTTACATTGCCTGATGTTGTGGTCTATTTACATGGTCATTCTGTTACATTGGTTTGGTCTCACTCCCCCTGCCTCCTGGAGATTGTGATTTAGTCTTTGCCTTTTTGCGTGCTTCTTCCTTCTCCCTGCCCCCTATTCTATGTACTTCCTTGGTTCCGGGCTCTTGGGAGGAAGGAGAGAGAAGAGGACAGATTTGGGTTGTGATTAGATTAGATTCGTTTTTTGAATCGTTCTCTCGTGAATAAAGAAATACTGCTTCTCCACTCAGCTTTGTGTCCCTGGTCGTCTGTCTACCACCGCGAAGCTAGCCCGGCATACTGGTGCCCTGAACACTGACGACATAACCCTAAATAGACTATTTAATCTTTGATATCCAATAATTTCCTCTGTCACGGATGCAGAGAAAGTATAGGCTAGATACTCTTCTTTCTCCTAATGAAAAATCAGCTAGAATCCATTCTAAGGAATAGACTGTGCTGGGTCCATGAAGGGGAAGCATCAGGCTTCTCCCCCAGACAGCTACACCTCACCAATTTAGAATCCCATTTTCAGATCCTAATCATGAACACATGACACTGCCTGGAAATGTCCTACTGAATATAGAAAAAGAAAAACTCTCTAAATCCTTTTACTAGGAGGAAGAAATTGGGCCATTACTTGGAATCTATGGCAATGCCCATAGATTGGGTAAGACTTGTGGTAAGACTGAGTCAGAGGGAACAGAAAAGTGAGTCATGCTCCAAAATCACCTTACCAAGTCTTTCCAGAGAATTAAGCAGAATTTAAATACTTACATATAGAATTAAATTACAACTGAGAAAGCTACTAAAATTTTCCTTCATTAAAATGATCAATGGGATTGAATAAGTTCTTCTTAGATCAAGACGATTGCTCAGTGGTATAACACAAGACTTGCATGCATAAAAGCCCAGATTCGATTTTTGGCATCTGTTGTATGCTGCCGCACTCTACCACATCCTCACAATTTCCCGACAGTATGCCAGAGCTGAATGTTACTATGATTTATCTCTGATAAAAATTTTTAAAAATGTTTATTATTAACAGTGTGTTACAAGATTGTAACATTACAATCTATAGGGCGTCAGGCGGTAGCGCAGCAGGTTAAGCGCATGTGGTGCCAAGCGCAAGGACCGGCTTAAGGATCCTAGTTCAAGGCCCGGGCTCCCCACCTACAGGGGAGTTGCTTCACAAGCTGTGAAGCAGGTCTGCAGGTGTCTATCTTTCTCTCCCCTCTCTGTCTTCCCCATCTCTCTCCATTTCTCTCTGTCCTGTCTAACAGCGACGACATCAAAAACAACAATAACTACAACAACAATAAAGAAACAACAAGGGCAACAAAAGGGAAAATAAAAAAATTAAAATTAAAAAAAGAGATTACAATCTATACCACGCCCTCCACCAAAGTTCTGTATTCCCACCCTCCCAAAGATAACCACTATAGTTTTCACAAGTCTTACAAAAAGTTTTTTTGCTTCTGCTTTTTGTTTGTTTGTTTTGTTTCGTTTTTGGCAAGTTCACATGAATCAGATCTCTGGACTCCACATATGAGTGAAATCATCTGGTAATTAGTTGTCATTAATCTCTTTACTTACTTTGCTAAACTTAATCACCTTCAGTTCCATGCATTTTGTCCCAAAGGACATAATATCATCTTTCTTGATTGCAGAGTAGTATTCCATGGAATATATATGTCCCATAAGTTCTTTAGCTAGTCATCTGATGATGGGCATCTATGCTGCTTCTACTCTTTGGCTATTGTGAATAATGCAGCTATGAACACAGGGCTACATATGTCCCTTCTAATTAGTGCTTGAGTGTCCACTGGATAAGTGCCTAAGACAGGCATTGCTGGATCATAAGGTAATTCTATTTTTTAAAAAAATTAAAGACCTCTTCAATTGGTTATTTATAACCTAAAATTGGTGAAAATGGAAATGCTAGGCATCTATTTAGAATTTTTTAAAGAAAAATGTAGACAGTGCTTACATTTCACCTATGCATTAGTATCACTGAAGTAGATTTTGAATTGTCTTCTCTCTCTCTCTTCTCTCTCTCTCTCTCTCTCTCTCTCTTTCTCTTCTCTCTCTCTTTCACTCAAAGGTTGCATCCACTACTCCTGTCAGCTATTTTTTCTATTTTTGGGGTAGGACAGAAAGAAGTTGAGAGGAGGGGGGTTAGGGAGAGAGAAAGAAACATGCAGAACTGCTTTACTGCTTGTAAAGCATGCCCTGCTGCAGGTGGGGTGCCAGAGCTGGAACCCGGTTCTTTGCGTGGGACCTTGCATGGGTCCTTGTACTTAGTACTATATGCACTATGTGCACTAAAACTGGTGTTATCATCACCCAGCCCCTTTTTTTCTTTCTTTGTATATAATGGAACTTTACGCTTCAATTACCTATACTTATCTTTTTTCTTTTCCAGTCACATCCTGTTCATTATTCTGGTACATTTGGCATATGCATATATTCATGCATATGTACTCTCATATGTAAATAAAATATTATTTTAAGAAGATTTTTTTAAAGTTTACATGAAATACAGAAGCAGTTGGTTTGCCACTTTTGTTTTTATTTTTCTACACTGCTTTCTCTATATGGTATACACTTTGTTCTCTTCTCAAAATAACATGTGAAATAACATATATGAGGCATATGAGTTGATATTTACAGCTTTAGTCTATAAAACTTTATTTTAACCTTAGAATTTTTATCCTTTGTATTAGGGTACATATGGTTGCAGGAAAGAGATCCAATATAGCTTCAGTGAAAGAAGATATGAAGGGATAAGAGACCTTGAAAGAACTAAATCTAGAAGCAAGAATTATTCTGTTTTCAAACTAGAAGTATATACTATACCAAAGTATTACAAATCAGGTAGTTTAGCCAACAGAAATTCATATTCTCACAATTATAGAAGTTGGAAATCTGAGGTTAAGGTTTTAGCAGAAGCAGCAAAAATAACTCACTTCTTTGTCATGTATGCCACCCAGTTTCCCTTGCCCTCACCACACTCAAGGAAGCTTTCATGCTGTGTTATCTTTCTCTGTCTCTGTCTCCTTGTCTCTACACTTTCTTAAAAAATGGTATAAACAGAGCGGTTTCTTTTTTTAACTTTTATTTTATTTTTTAATTTTTATTTATTTTCCCTTTTGTTGCCCTTGTTTTTTATTGTTGTAATTATTACTGTTGTTATTGATGTCGTCATTGTTAGATAGGACAGAGAGAAATAGAGAGAGGAGGGGAAGACAGAGAGGGGGAGAGAAAGACACCTGCGGAACCTGCTTCACTGTCTGTGAAACGACTCCCCTGCAGGTGGGGAGCCGAAGTTCGAACCGGGATCCTTACATCAGTCCTTGCACTTCCAGCCACATGTGCTTTAACCTGCAGCGCCACCACCCGACTCCCAACAGATTGGTTTCTTATGGTCTTTCTGCTTGACTTGCAGAAGATAATTTTTCCTCTGTATCTTTACAATCTTTCTTATGTGTCTGTGTCTTACTGTCCTCTTCTTAAAAGGGTATCAGTTATGTAGAGTTTAAGCCTACCCTAATAACCTTATTTTAATTTAATTACCTCTTTAAAGCCCCTATATTCAAATATAGTTGTATTTGAGGTATTATTGAATCTATAGAAAGTGGTATGTCTGTTATTGTAAGCAGGAATGAAAGACCTATTTTCCCATCTCTCAGTTAAACTGTAGTCTTCTACTGCTTTACCACCATTTAATAAAGTGATAGTCTACTACCATTTAATAAAGTAGTAGTCTTCTACCACTTTACCACCATTTAATAAAGCTGCTCCTTTCCTAGATGTCAATTTGATGTTGCTATTTCTTTAATGAAAGATTCCTCCATCTTCTCCATAATATCCAAATATAAAGTCCAAAAGCCTCCCAACAGCATATACATCTCAAAATAAATTCCAGTCTAGCATTCCAAACTCACCTCCTGCTACTCTTCTATTCACATAATCAAAAAGCACTGACAGGTAGTATGCTGAAAATTTTCTGAGTTATATATTCTCTGTTCTTAGTTATTCTGTGTGCTTAAAGAAATTTCATAGTACTTTAAAGATAGAGGTGATTGGGATTCGTGCAGTGGGTTAAGCGCACGTGGTGCAAAGCGCAAGGACCAGCATACGGATCCCAGTTCAGAGCCCCCCGCTTCCCACCTGCAGGAGAATCGCTTCACAAGTGGTGAAGCAGGTCTGCAGATGTCTTTCTCTCCCCCCTCTGTCGTCCCCTCCTCTCTCTATTTCTCTCTGTCCTATCCAACAACGACAACATCAATAACAACAACAATAATAACTACAACAAAAATAAAAAAGCAAGGGCAGCAAAAGGAAAAGTAAATAAATAATTTTTTTAAAAGATAGAGATGATTGTGCATTATTATTTTCTACCATTAAGAGGTTAGGTCTGGAAGTAATAATAAATATTTCTGAAGTAGCTATTATATGTCAGGTACTCTGAACATTTAATTTATAAAGGTAGAAAGTAAAATCACTGATTTTCATAGGTTCACAGTCTAGCTAGAAAAAAAGACAGGTAAAAAATAACTGTAAATCAATGTGACAAGCATAGAATAGAAATATGCATGCAGTACTCTAGGAATCTAAGATAAAGTGTTATCATCTGAGGTGATCAGGGAATATTGCACAAAAGAGAGTAGATATTTGAGCTGGGAACTTGATAATGGGAGAAGGGAATTTCAAGCACAGAATAACAAAAGCAAAGTCATACACAGACACCTGCCAGGACAACTTTTGGCCCTGAACCACTATCCCTTTTCATTCTCTTTGGTTTGCAATTAAGTGTTGAGTAGCCTTTTCTTTTGTATTTTCAAACCCCAAATTTTCTAACCATATCCTCTTTTCTAGACAGTGACTGCTGTGTTCAGACTCTAGGGCTTCCTACACATGTTTGTCTGCAAGAAACCACTTTCATACTCCAAGGTAATTCCCCTCCTAAAGGAGAATCCCAATGTGATTCCAAGATGCTTTATGCTACATCTATTTTTACAGAAAAGAAAAAGAAGACTAAGTCTCTGGAAAGTTACCCTGCTACATATAGTAATTTTTTTTAAGGACATCGGTTCCCATACTTGACTATTAGATTAAATAAGGTAGATTATATTCACATGATCAGTAAGTACCACCAAGAACATTTAAGTCAATATTTTGAGTAGGCCCAGATATCAATATATTTCAAAGCTCTCCAGATGACTCCCATGTAAATTCAAGGCTGAAAGTCACTGGTCCAGAATTTGTGAGGATTTTTCTACCTTAATGTGAAAGTTTAACAATCCTAACTCTCAATCTTTTCTGACAAGATGATGATTACTTGTTGGTTCAGAAATGGAATGAACAAAATTTGTTGTTATTCATTCCCAGAATGAACTGTGTCTGCTTTCATTTTCAATCATTAGTTTCTTTCACTTTTCCTCTCTGGTGTGTGTGTATCTTTTCTCAGGCTCATGAACTCATTAGGATATGGATTTTAGCCACATGGATTTAAGAGAAAGGTCTGCTACCTACCATACCTCTTGTTCATTTCTTCTGCAGCTAGAAGATGACTTTAGGATTGCAGATGCTCGTCTTCACCTCACTCAAAGGTAACCTTTGGAACTAAATCTCCACAGTTCCTTCTTTATATCTTGCCTAGTCTCTAATCCCAATCCCTAAACTCAAACTAGAATTAATGAAGGTCTTTCTCACTCATCTGATGCAGAGGGAGAGGAAGAGGGAGAGAAAGAGAAGAACAAAGAATTCCTAACTCAAGAAGAGAACAGGAAATCTCCAGGAAGAGTTGGGGGCGGGGGTTAGCAAAACTGGTTGAGCACACATGTTGCAATGTACAAGAAACTGGGTTAAAACCCCTGGTCCCCACCTGCAGGGGGAAAGCTTTCCAAGTGGAAAACTTCAGGATGAAAAAATATCTACAATCCAACTACATTCTGAGAAATAAGACTAAATCTGTGTTCCCCTTCATCCCTGATTTGAGAAGATTATGAGAAATCAGAGTGCCAGAGGTGGGTGGGCATAGTAAAGAAGAATGAGCCAATTAGTAAGCCCACCAGGAAACGAGTTACAGAGTAGGGAAGGAAAAAAAATCAGACAGCAATCCTGGTGACAGGAAAATGAAGCCCGGACCAGACAAGAGTGCTGATGCTGCAGTCCACTGAGTCAGAAAGAACTGATTTCTCATCAAATTAACTAGCTAATGCCTGTGGATGAAGCATCCCACACAAGTTCTGGCTCTAGCCAGGCTGCTCATTTGTCAGCATTAAAGTAACATCATGTAAATTCACTGGCAGTCACCAAACTTGGTGAAAACTCATGATTCACTCAGTATCTGTTGGGCATACACAACTAACTGGATGACCTCTGAAACTGTCTAAAACTATACTATGAGCCTAAATGACTGCCATGGCCTGGTGTGTCCCAGAAAATACACAAGGGAGAATTTCCAAGAAACTTGTGTCCAGTGCCAGTACATTTTATGTGATAAAGGGGCTCACTGTGCCAAAGAAAGGAAATTGCCAAGAGGCAGTTTATGACAAAGGAATGACTGCTTCTCTTGTCCATTTTTCCTATGCAGTCCTCTACACTGTATACAAATACTCCCTACTCAACCAATACAATTTTTTTCTGGCAGAGATCTTCCTCATCTTTTTCCTCATTGTCCATAGATAGTATTTCCTTAGGGCCACACCATACAAGGCATACCCACTTGCCATTGCTATTAGCAATCTGTTCACCCTTCTGTAACTTTCTAAGCTTACTTATTCAAGGGCACCATGGGGGTCTTAGTTTCTATTTCTGATCCCTCCAGGTAGTAAACACTGTACCTTTTTTTTTTTTGTCCTGGAAACTAGCATCAGCAAAGAACTAAATGGAAATGGGGTTCTGAAGGAAACACATCATGTGTCTCCACCTCCCTCTCTGCCCCCATTACAGGTCTCTGTTCTCATGATGGGATAGCAGCTGCAGCACTGCACCCTATTCCCACCAGAGTCTTCCTTCATTCTCTTCTTACTTATTCTGGATATTCTTCCTGCCAACAATAATTCATAATGGTTTCAGATATGGTGAACACCTCAATATGGTGCTGCCTAGACAGTGAAAATACAGCAAAAAGATAAACAGAAAATACCAGTTACACAACTCTTTTATATATTTAAGAAACACTGACAAGACCATAGGATAAGTGGAGTACAACTGCACACAATTTCCACCACTAGAGTTCTGTATCCCATTCCCTCCCCTGATAGCTTTCCTATTCTTTAACCCTCTGGGAATATAGACCCAGGGTCACTATGGGGTGCAGAGGGTGGAAGGTCTGGCTTCTGTAATTGCTTTCCTACTGAACATGGGCATTGACAGGTTGAGCCATAATCCCAGCCTGTCTCTCTCTTTCCCTAGTGGGGCAGAGCTCTTGGGGAAGCGGGGCTCCAGCACATTGGTAGGGTCATCTGCCCAGGGAAGTCCAGTTGACATCATGGTAGCATCTGGGACCGAGTGACAGAAAAAAGAGTTAATATATAAAGCCATACACAGTGTTGGCTAATCATGAACCTAAAGGCTGGAATATTGCAGATGAAGATTTGGGGTCTCCATTTTGGAATTAGCTAGTAGGTCTATTTCAGGTATATTCCAAAGGGCCCATGACTTGATCAGTTTTTGCCTGAGCCTGATATCTGATATGCAGGTGGACCCAAGATATTGTGTGGGGAGATGATGCCATGGCTGGGAAAAGGGTTAGAAAACTGGATCAGGGAAGAGAGTAGCTCCCAAATATGGGAAAAGTATAGAAATATTGTTGACTAACATAACTCTTCAACTGCATGTGAGAATCAGGTGAAAGACCTACCGAGAATAGTTTACTTCTAATCATGAGTTGGGGGCATAGACTATAATCATTTATTTTATTTATTTATTATTTATTCTCTCTTTTGTTGCCCTTGTTTCTTATTATTCTTGTAGTTATTGCTGTCATCATTGTTATTTATTTTGGATAGAGACAGAGAAATTGAAACAGAAGAAAGAGATAGAGAGGGAGAGACAGAGAGACATCTGCAGTTTTGCTTCAACACTTCTGAAGCTTCCCCCCTTTCAGGCGGGGATTGGAGGTTTGAACCCAGGTCCTTGCACATTGGAATGCGTGCTCAGCCACATGAGCCACCACCCAGCACCTCTAATCACTTATTTATTTAATTTTCTACTTCATGAATTTTATTTTTTTAAAAAAATTATCATTATTTACTTATTGGATAGAGACAGCCAGATATTGAGAGGAAGGGGGGATAGAGAGGGAGAAAACAGAGATACACCTGAACCCCTGCTTCACAACTCACGAAGCTTACTTCCCCCCTCCAGCAGGTAGGGACAGGGGGCTTGAATCTGAGTCCTTACGCATTGTAACATGTGCGCTCAACCAAGTATAACACCACCCAGCCCCATGAATTTTCTTATAGTAAAATTTCTGTACCAAGTATAACACCACCCAGCCCCATAAATTTTCTTATAGTAAAATTTCTGTTGAGAGGAATCTAACTACTTATATAAGATTTACTAGAAGATATTTTCTATAGCTCTGTATTTTTAGAAGATAACAACTAAGGAAGGAAAAGACATCTTTAATTTAATTTTAAAGAGTAATTTTATTTTTTTATTAGTGATTTAATAATAACAATATTGTGGGAAAAGAGGGGTATAATTCCTCACAGTTCCCACCACCAGATTTCCATATCCCACCCCCCCTCCATTGGAAACTTCCCTATTCTTTATCCCTCTGGGAGTATCGACCAAAGATTTTTATGGTCATCTGCCCAGGGAAGTCAGGTTGGCATCATGGTAGCATCTGCAACTTGGTGATGGACTAAGTATTAACAAATAAAGCAGAACAAATTGTTTAATAATCAGGTAAGAGTATAGCAGATGAGATTTGGAGGTCTTCACGTTGGAAAAGGCTTGTATGTCTACTTTAGGAGTATTCCAAGGGGCCCATGACTTTACAGATTTTTGCCTAGTAGCAAAAATAGCTAACATGCAGGTGGGATAAAAGTATTATCTAGAAAGATGGTGTCAGAGTTGGGAATAGTACTAGAAAACTGGATCAGGGCAAAGAGTAGCTCCCAAGTATGGGAAAAGTATATAAATACCGTTAACTGTAAACCCCACTGATCTGACCTAGGGTCCATGTCTATTCATATTTAGCACAGGAACCTGTATAACTTCTGCATGCTTGTCAGTCTGAGCTTGCATTTCATGGTCACAGCTGGGAACATTCTAGTTGCTCTCATTGCAGGACCAATTAAAAAGTAACTTTAAATCATATCCTGAAGTCCATGATAAAATGATGAAATCCACTGTCTGCAGCAGGGAAGCTTTACAAATGGTAAAGCAGTGCTGCTAGTGTCTCTGTTTCTCTCTCCCTTTATTTTGTCCTTTACTTTCAATTTCTCTCTGTTTCTACCCAATAAATAAGTACATTAAAAATAAAATAAATTCAGAAACAACCAATAACACAGCTATATACAAGATACTGGGTACTGTACAGCAAACCCTAACAAAAGGACTTTTCAAAGTTAACCCAATTACCAATTAATGTGATAATAACATTAACTATCGATTGGCTTTTGGAACCATAAGACAACAGGAACTTCACATCTCCACTATAGAGCCTCTACTTCCCTTCCTGGAACCCTTGGATAGGGCCCACTTTCCCGTATGCCTCTCCAAATCCATATCAAATAATATTGCATCTGCCGATCACAACCTAACCAACGCAACGATTGCCACCTCAACATGCTTCACTTCAGACTGTGTCCAGAGACTTCACGTGTGGAATGACAACCCTTCAGCTTCATTACTCGGGTGAGACCTTTCCTTTCATAGTATACTCTAATTTCATCTCAGGTGGTTCACTTTCTAACAAAGTCCCAAAACCTAGATATACACCAGTTTCTGTGAGAGAGAACATATCTTCACACATATCCATAAACTACTGCAAAATATATACCTGAAAGCAGAAGTACACTAGAGTTTGCAGTGAGTACCCCCTAACACTTCCTCTCCACTATGGGTCCATGATTGCTCAACAATTTGTTTGGTTTCGTATGTTAACTCTCTTTTCAGTCATCAGGTTCCAGATGTCATCAGGATGCCGGCCAGGCTTCCCTGGACTGAAGACCCCACCAATGTGTCCTGGAGCTCCGCTTCCCCAGAGACCCACCCTACTAGGGAAAGAGAGAGGCAGACTGGGAGTATGGACCGACCAGTCAACGCCCACCTTCAGCGGGGAAGCAATTACAGAAGCCAGACCTTCTACCTTCTGCAACCCACAATGACCTTGGGTCCATGCTCCCAGAGGGATAGAGAATGGGAAAGCTATCAGGGGAGGGGGTGGGATATGGAGATTGGGTGGTGGGAATTGTGTGGAGTTGTACCCCTCCTACCCTATGGTTTTGTTAATTAATCCTTTCTTAAATAAAAAAGAAAAACAAAATAAAATAAAATAAATTGATGCAACTTTTTTAAAGAAACTTTTATATTTATTTATTTAGATTTACTTTTTGGATAGAGTCAGAGAGAAATTGAGAGGGAAAGGAGAGAGGGGAGAGGGAGAGAGAAAGAGAGATACTAGCAACTCTGCTTCACTGTTCCTCCAGCTTCTCCCCTATAGGAGAGGACCAGAGATTTGAACTCAGGTCTCTGAGCACTGTAATGTGTGTGCTCAACCAGGTGCACCACCACCAAGTCTCAAATTGATGTAATCTTATAAGCCCCTGCTAAGTACATCATCTGCAAGTGACAAATTCATTTATTGAACGAAGATCCTCAGACTCTGAAAAAAACATTACTTTCACTGACAATTCTATGACTTCAAATCACTCATATCTGTGAGTATCAATATCCTAGACTCAAAAATGAAACACATATAATTACTTTCTTTCAACCAGAGCACTAATGCTCTGTTCTGGCTTATGGTGGTAAGGGATATTGGTGCCTCAGTCATGAGTTTTTGCTTAACCATTGTGCTAGATTCTTGGCCCCCATGTCAATTTTTTTTAAGATTTATTTTTAAATTTTATTTGTTTGTTTATTTATTTATTACTGGTTAGAGACAGAGAGAAACTGAGATGGGGGGGAGATAAAGAGGAAGAGGACAGAGAGATACCTGCAGCCCTGCTTCATCACTTGTGAAGCTTTCCCTCTGCAGGTGTGGACAAAGGGCTTAAACCTGCCTCCTTGTGTGTGCAAATGGGTGCACCACTGCTTGGCTCTTGTCAGTTACTTTTGCAACACCCATTGATAAGACACAACTCTCAGAAGAAAAATCCAGACTGAGAGAAATCATGGAATTATGACTTTCTGAGACAGACAAAAAATAATTTGCTCTGGGAAGTAAGTAGATAACATAATGGTAAAGACTCAGGTTCCATCCTAGCACCACTATAAGCCAGAGCTGAAAACTTCTCTGCTTAAATAAATAAATAAATAAATAAATAAATAAGGGAAAGGTGGAAAATTCTAATCAAGCCAGTTACTAGAAAACTAAATATAATCAGACTCTCAGAGATCATTAAGCAAAGACAAGGAATTTGAGAAGGAAGCCAAGAAAAACACTTAAAAGTTTGTACTAAATCTTCATATCAAAGCGTCATTTATTTTATAATAAAGAGATTTGAAGCTTAAATAAATTTTAATAACTCTACTAAAATACATAGGGCCAAGAAATATATGCGATATTTTAAAATTAAGTATCTTTAAAATAATTTATTTTCCCATCCTATTAAATTGCAGTTATCTTCATATGTTATCTTTCTCAAAAATGTATTCTTTACTTTATTCCTTTTTCTTTCTTTTCTTTTTTCCTTCTTTCTTTCTTTTTTTATTGGTGTATTAATAAGCTCTGACATATGATGGTGCTGGAGATTGAACCTGGACCTTGGAGCCTTAGGCACTAATCCTGATTTCTTTAATGTAACATTAATTATAATCCTTGATTTTGGGATATTCCCTTTTTAAAGTTTATTTATTTATTATTGATTAGAGACAGAGAGAAATTGAGTGGGGAGAGGGAGGTAGAGAGGGGAAAAGACTGAGAGAAACACCTGCAGCCCTGCTTCACCACTCATGAAGCTTTCACCCTGCAGGTGGGGACAAGGAGCTTAAACCCATGTCCTTGAGCTCTGTAGTGTGTGAACTTAACCAAGTGTGCCATCACCTGGCCCCTGATTTTGGTCTATTCCTACTTGTCCCATTTGACCCACTAAGTGATGGCACTTACTAAGGTTGAAAAGGGGTTCATGTAAAATATAATTTTTTTTTTTTGCCAACTAAACTAACAAGGAAATTAGAGAACTGTTACAGATTAGTGTTTAGTGATCATAGAAGATAGTAAAGGAACCTGAAGACTGAGATGGATAATTTATGCCCCTTTAACAAATGTGGTATGGTGAGGGAGTAAACTCCCTATATATCTAATAGCTATGGGCCCTAGTCAGGGAATCTTTGGATTCTCACATAGACATGTTGGGCCTAGACCTCTAACAAATTCCTCTCTCCACCATCACTGCTCATCTCCATCAGGAACAACATAGTGTGTTGGGTAGTATGCCAGCTCCCTCTGGCTTCTGCTTAACCAAGCACCAGTATGCCTGTATAGGGATTGGTTTGATCCCATTCAAAACGGTCTATTTACATAAATCACTTTTACATTTACATAAAGCACCACACTCCCTCCAGGGCATTAGTGGTTCAGTGGTAGAATTCTAGCCTGCTCTGCCCCCTCTCTTTGTCACACCCTGATCTTCCACCAGTCACTTTTCGCTCCACCCTCTCTATGTCACATCCTGTTTCCACCCTACTTGTAGAGTATAAAAACAGCTGCTCTTCTGATTAAAGACACTTGGAAATTGCTTTCCGGCTCCGAGGGTTCCAGAGTGTATCTCCTGCGAAGTTAGGGATCAGGAACTCGTATCTCCGGCACGAGTTCCTGATCCCTCTCCCATGCAGCAGCCTAGATTGGCTCCAGTTGAGTTCTCTCCAACCCAGAGAGCACTAGCTCAGGAAGAAGCACCCTCAGGCTATCCCGGCATTTGGCACCCAGAACAGGGACATGTAAGCAGCAGATTTACAAGAAGACATCCTAGATAAGTACACACCTTTTGGGTATCTGCAATATTGTGTTAAGGCACTGTGATTTTTTTTCTTTCTTATTGTTTTCCTGAGATCTCTCCACCACGGAAAATCTTTTCCAAATTCTGCGTTCTTTTTCCTGTATACAATTTTTATATATCTGGGACATTTTTCTTGGGGCTGCACCTTACATCCTGTTGATCATCATAGCAGCTTTTAAGGGATATATAGGGCAACCTCTCAAAAGGCTTAGGGACCTAGAGGCTGGGGTCCAAGAGATAAAGGAAGTGATCATAGAACTTAACCAGCACCTTAAAAACAAGAAGCAAAGGCCTGTCGTGATCCTGACCCACCCTAATTCCTCTGCATCTTGCACTGAGGCCCCTATTTTGGCAGACACGTGTCCAAATTCTCCTTTGGACTCCACAGCCACTTCTTCGGCCACCCCCATTTTGGCAGACACGTGTCCGGAACCTCCTGCTGCCTCCACGGCTGCTTCTTCGCCCACCCCCGTTTTGACAGGCATGTCCGAATTCTCCTGTAGCCTCCAAAACCACTTCTTCGGCCGCTTGTCTAGAAGCTTCCACTTTGGTGACTCCTCCTACCGCTACACACTTTTCAGAGCAAGTCCACACATTTCCGGTCAATGTCGCCCCCAATAGACAAAAACCTCAGGCCTGGTATCCATATTCCGCCACAGACCTGAAGGAACTACACCAGGCTATCAAGGATGATGGTATTCATGCCCCATGGACCAGGTCCATTTTACAAGACCTGCTTCAGAACCTTAATACCCCCCAAGATTGGAGGGGTGTAACTCGTGCTATGCTCCCAGGCCCCCTCTTCCTGCAATGGGAGGCATTTTTTCACTATGAATGTTTACAGCAATCACGGAAAAATATTCAAAATCAGCCAGAGGGGAATTTTGATGCATTGTTTGGAACAGGCCAATTAGAAACAGGGATTCAACAGGCAGAAGCCAAGTTTCCACCTGGGTATTTTGATCAGGTATGCCTGTGTGCATTAAAAGCATGGGAGCGATTAACACTACCCATGGGAGCGGCCTCAGCCCCCATTCTTTCCCTTCAACAAGAACCTGATTAATCCCTCGCTAAATTCATTGCCAGGGTCCAGTCGAGTTTGGAAAGGAAGATTTATAATCCTGATGCTCGTTTTCTCCTCCTGTGATCCATAGTCTGGGAACGAATGCTTCTGCATTTTCGACAGGCCTGTATCACTCTTAAAAATGAACACCCAGATACTTGGATTATAGCTACACAGGATCTCAGCTCAAGCTCTTTTCAAGGACCTATGTTACAGGCCTATGCAGCTACCTTACATAAGCAAAAAGGGGCTTGCTTTCAGTGCGGTCGCCAAGGGCATTGGCGTAACCAATGTCCAGAAAATAGACCGCGACCCTGCCTCCAGTCAGGGCAACCCTACCTCCAGACAGGGAACCAGAGACCACAAATGCCTTGTCCCAGATGCCAGAAAGGATTTCACTGGAGGAGAGATTGTTGGTCAAGGTTCCATAGGAACGGCACGCCTCTGCCAAATGTAAAAAGGGATTTAAACTAGGTGTGGGGCTTCCCTTAGCCCCGCCCCCAAGAGGGAAGGAAGCAGGTCACCTGCTTGGTGCTGTGCCTTTCTTCCACAAACAGAAGTCCAGCTTGGGACCCAACCCATCACTACACCCACCATGCCAAGTAACAATAACAGAGGGTGAGCAGAAGGAGGAACCCGCGGTATGATGTGGGAACTTCCAGCATAGAAATAGCCAGCTGGAGCAAGAGAACAGCTCGGATGCGGAGCCTGAGATTTTATGGACCACCCCTGTTTTAGAAAGGGGTCACCCAACTATGACAGTAAAGATTGGTAATATTCCTTTTAAGTGTTTGATTGACATGGGAGCAGATAAGACAATCTTAAGACAAGCAGAGGTTCCCCAGAGTTGGGAACTCCTCCCAGGACCATGCTTACATGGTGTTGGAGGATTGACTCAGGCATTCTGCACACGAGATTCCCTTGTGTGGGAAGATCCAGAAGGGACTACCAGACGCTTTCAGCCTTTAATAACTGATATAAGCACCAATTTATTGGGAAGAGACTTGCTGGAATCTTTAGATGTAGTGATATCCTCAGACACCTCTGCAGGACACTAACTAAACAAAGCAAGACCAAAAACCACATGGCCATATCAATAGATGCAGAGAAAGCCTTAGACAAAAGACAACATCCTTTCATGATCAAAACACTACAAAAAGTGGGAATAGATGGAAAATTCCTGAAGATAGTGGAATCTATACATAGCAAACCTACAGCCAACATCATACTCAATGGTGAAACACTGGAAGCATTTCCCTTCAGATCAGATACTAGACAGGGCTTCCCACTATCACCATTAATATTCAACATAGTGTTGGAAGTTCTTGCCATAGCAATCAGGCAGGAGTAAGGAATTAAAGGGATACAGATTGGAAGAGAAGAAGTCAAACTCTCCCTATTTGCAGATGACATGACAGTATACATGGAAAAACCTAAGGAATCCAGCAAAAAGCTTTTGAAAATCATCAGACAATACAGTAAGGTGTCAGGCTACAAAATTAGCATTCAAAAGTCAGTGGCATTCCTCTATGCAAACACTAAGTTAGAAGAAATTGAAATCCAGAAATCAATTCCTTTTACTATATCAACAAAAATAATAAAATATCTAGGAAGAAACCTAACCAAAGAAGTGAAAGACTTGTATACTGAAAATGATGAGTCTCTACTCAAGGAAATTGAAAAAGGCACAAAGAAGTGTAAAGATCTTCCATGTTCATGGGTTGGAAGAATTCACATCATCAAAATAAATATACTACTCAGAACCATCTACATATTTAATGCTATACCTATCAAGATCCAAACCACATTTCTTAGGAGAATAGAACAAATGATACAAATGTTTATTTGGAACCAGAAAAGACCTAGAATTTCCAAAACAATCTTGAGAAGAAAGACCAGAACCGGAGGCATCACACTCCCAGATCTCAAATTGTAGTATAGGGCCATTGTCATCAAAACTGCTTGGTATTGGAACATGAATAGACACACTGACCAGTGGAATAGAATTGAGAGCCCATAAGTAAGCCCCCACATCTATGTACATCTAATCTTTGACAAAGGTGCCCAGACTATTAAATGGGGAAAACAGAGTCTTTTCAGCAAATGGTATTGAAAACAATGGGTTGAAACATGCAGAAGAATGAAACTGAACCACTATACTTCACCAAATAAAAAAGTTAATTCCAGGTGGATCAAGGAATTGGGTGTTAGACCACAAACTATCAGATATTTAGAGGAAATATTGGCAGAACTCTTTTCCCCATACATTTTAAAGACATCTTCAGTGAAACGAATCCAATTACTAAGAAGACTAAGACAAGCATAAACCTATGGGACTACATCAAATTAAAATCTTCTGTACAGCAAAAGAAACTACTACCCAAACCAAAATACCCCTTACAGAATGGGAGAAGATTGTTATATGCCATATATCAGACAAGAGTTTAATAGCCAAAATATATAAAGAACTTGCAAATCTCAACAACAAGTCAACAAACAACCCCATCCAAAAATGGGGGGAGGACATGGACAAAATATTCACCACAGAAGAGATCTAAAAGGCTGAGAAACATGAAAAAATGCTCTAAGTCTCTGATTGTCAGAGAAATGCAAATAAAGACAACAATGAGATACCACTTCACTCCTGTGAGAATGTCATACATCAGAAAAGGTAGGGACAACAAGTGTTGGAGAGGTTGTGGGGTCAAAGGAACCCTCATACACTGCTGATGGGAATGTAAATTGGTCCATTCTCTGTGGAGAACAGTCTGGAGAACTCTCAGAAGGCTAGAAGTGGACCTACCCTATGATCCTGCAATTCCTCTCCTGGGGACATATCCTAAGGAACCCAATACACCCACCCAAAAAGAGCTGTGTACACATATGTTCTTGGCAGCAAAATTTGTAACAGCCAAAACCTGGAAACAACCCAGGTGTCCAACAACAGATGAGGGGCTGAGCAAGTTGTGGTATATGTATACAACAGAATACTACTCAGCTGTAAAAAATGGTGACTTCACCGTTTTCAGCGGATCTTGGATGGACCTTGAAAAAATCAAGTTAAGTGAAATAAGTCAGAAACAGAAGGATGAATATGGGATGATCTCACTCTCAGGCAGAAGTTGAAAAACAAGATCAGAAAAGAAAACACAAATAGAACCTGAATTGGAATTGGCATGTTGCACCAAAGTAAAAGACTCTGGGTGGGTAGGAGGGGAGAATACAGGTCCAAAAAGGATGACAGAGGACCTAGTGGGAGTTGTATTTTTATGTGGAAAATTGAAAAATGTTATGCATGTGCAAACTATTGTATTTACTGTCGAATGTAAAACATTAATTTCCTAATAAAGAAATAAAAAAAGAACGAAAGCAAAAGAAGAACATTTCTTAATTGGACATAGCTTTAAAATGAAGCTTATTTGGAAACAATAATTGGCTGTTAGTGATTAGTTGTTAACCTTTGTAAAGGAATAAATCCCCCAAGTTGATTCAGTTAGGAATCCCCCATTTAGAAAGCTAGGTGATTTTAATCATTAAGAGCAAATCTTTAGAGAACTAGATAATGAAGGAACTTCCCCTTTTCCCCACCAAAGAACAGCAGAAAGTTTCTGATTAACTAAGAATGTTCATAGAAGAGATACTGAAACCCATCTGCCTTGTAACCTTTATGCCTTGAAGTTATATACCGGCCTGGGATCTCCCAGCTGGGATTTATTTCTTGTCTTTGTCTGTGTAAGTTTGTGTACTGACCTAATTTTCACTCTTTCAAACTTAAGAATAATTTACTTATACTTCACTTAAAAAAAAAAGAACAAGAAAGCTTTCAATGGACAGGATGTGATATGGAATGGTGGTGGTGGGAATTGTGTGGAATTGTAACCCTCTTATCCAACGCTCTTGTCAGTCATTATTAAATCACTAATAATAATTTTAAAAAACTATAGAGCACTGAGTAGAAATTGAAGATTTATTTATAGTGGAATAGATAAATTTGTGAGTACATAGATAAGAAAACAGTGACCATCAAGAACCATCAAGGACCCCCCCCACACCTAATCTTTGGCAAAGGGGCCCAGACTATTAAATGGGGAAAGCAGAGTCTCTTCAACAAATGGGGTTGGAAACAATGTATTGAAACATGCAGAAGAATGAAACTGAACCACTGTATTTCACCAAATACAAAAGTAAATTCCAAGTGGATCAAGGACTTGGATGTTAGACCACAAACTATCAGATACTTAGAGGAAAATATTGGCAGAACTTTTCCGCATAAATTTTAAAGACATCTTCAATGAAACGAATCCAATTACAAAGAAGACTAAGGCAAGTATAAACCTATGGGACTACACCAAATTAAAAAGCTTTGGCACAGCAAAAGAAACCACTACCCAAACCAAAAGACCCCTCTGAATGGGAGAAGATCTTTACATGCCATACATCAAACAAGAGTTTAATAACCAAAATATATAGTGCTTGCGAAACTCAACGACATGATAACAAATAACCCCATCCAAAAGTGGGGGGAGGACATGGACAGAATATTCACCACAGAAGATATCTAAAAGGCTGAGAAACACATGATAAAATGCTCCAAGTCTCTGATTGTCAGAGAAATGCAAATGAAGACAACAATGAGATACCACTTCACTCTTGTGAGAATGTCATACATCAGAAAAGGTAGCAGCAACAAGTGTTGGAGAGGTTGTGGAGTCAAAGGAACCCTCCTACACTGCTGGTGGGAATGTAAATTGGTCCAACCTCTGTGGAGAACAGTCTGGAGAACTCTCAGAAGGCTAGAAGTGGACCTACCCTATGATCCTGCAATTCCTCTCCTGGGGATATTTCCTAAGGAACCCAACACACCCATCCAAAAGGAGCTGTGTACACATATGTTCTTGGCAGCAAAATTTGTAACAGCCAAAACCTGGAAACAACCCAGGTGTCCAACAACAGATGAGGGGCTGAGCAAGTTGTGGTATATGTATACAACAGAATACTACTCAGCTGTAAAAAATGGTGACTTCACCGTTTTCAGCGGATCTTGGATGGACCTTGAAAAAATCAAGTTAAGTGAAATAAGTCAGAAACAGAAGGATGAATATGGGATGATCTCACTCTCAGGCAGAAGTTGAAAAACAAGATCTGAAAAAAAAAAGAACACAAATAGAACCTGAAATGGAATTGGCGTATTGCACCAAGGTAGAAGACTCTGGGGTGGTGGTGGTGGGTGGGGAGAATACAGGTCCAAAAAGGATGACAGAGGACCTAGTGGGGGTTGTATTGTTATATGGGAAACTGGGGTATGTTATGCATGTACAAACTTTTGTATTTACTGTTGAATGTAAAACATTAATTCCCCAATAAATAAAAAAAAGAACCATCAAGGAATCCTTAAAAATTATTTTTAATTAGAAATCTTGTAAGTAAAAGTGAGTCTAAAGAAAAATTATGATTTTAGTTAAGTTGCTTTGAATGTCATAGACAAGATTATTTGATGTGAGATAGGATGATGGTTAGAGAGTGGGTTGAAATTTCTTTAGAATGTGTTACTCATACTAGATTATGAGCTTAAGACAGAAAAAGAGTATGTCCATTATCCTGATTTTATTGGCTATTAACCAAGTTTATTCAAAATAAACTAAATAGAGGATGCAGGTCACCCACAAAACATTCAAAATTTATATACTTTAAATATTCTTTGCATATCCACTCCTCTGCTGGACATTCTACTAATACCAATTAATAAATAAAAATTTAAAGGTAAATAGTTTACTGTATAGAAATCAGAAACTAATAACCAAGAAGAGGACAGTGGCCCTCACCACCATAATGTCTAATACAATGCTATATACAGACATTCAATAGTTATTATTATTATTATTATTATTAGTCATGCGATTCTTCAGTCTAAGGAGGGTTGAAACAACCTACATATCCAAGTCCCTACCTCACACCATATATAGAAATTAATTCAAAGTGAATCAAAGACATATTTAAGAGACAATATTAAAATATACTTAGAAGAAAATAGTAATAAATCTACATAACATTGGATTAAAAATTTCTGAAGTATGACAACCAAAGCAAGAGCAACAACAAAAGATATATGATACTAAGTACCAGAAAATTTTAAAACTTTCCTGCTTCAATGGACATCATTTTAAAAGTAAACAGCATACAAAATTGGAGAAAATAACTACAAGTCACATATGTGACAAGGGACTTATAGCTACCGATAATAAAGAACTATTACTGCAACCAAGCAGTAAAGAGTCCATTCTAATTTTTAACTTTGCTACCATACAAAGGCCACAGATTTCACATTGGGCCTTCTCTACCTTATCTCCTTTGCCATAGCAAAACTCTCCATGACCTTCAGTTGAGGATTTTCTGTGTTATTTCTACTCAGCTATATCTACTAAGAAATACAAGTCTTATGGGACCTGGTCTATATTTAGGTTTTTGGACTTTGTTAGGAAGTGAGCCACCTGGAATGGAATTAGAGAATCCTATGAAAGGAAAGGTGTCACCCAAGTAATGAGGCTGAAGGGTTGACATTCCATGCCTGACGTCTCTGGACACAGTCTGAATTGAAGCATGCTGAGGTGGTACTTGTTGCATTGATTAGGCTGGGATCAGCAGATGCAATATCATTTAGTATGAATTGAGTGAAGCATGCAGGAAAGTGAGTCCCACCCTAGAGGTTCCAGGACTCGGGGGAAATATAGGCTCTATAGAGGAAGCAGGAGGTTCCTGCTGTCTTAGGGTTTAAGAAGGCAATAGATAGTTATTGCTATAATCACATTATTTGGCATTTGGGTTAACTGAAAGATCCCTTTGTTAGGATTTGCTGTATCATAGACAACATCACCATAATTTATGTCCTTTGACATTATTTGTATTTAGCTGTGTCTTAATAGAGTAATGCCACCGGTTCTCCTTGGTCTAAGCTTTAAAGAGAGTCAACATTTCAAAGACTCAGCCTATGGTCTGTGCATTAAAAGGTTTGAGACATTCAATCAATTTTACCTTCTCATAGTAATTAAATAGTGATTTATATGACTACAAGTTAATAGGAATGTACATAAACACCATTCCCACTACCAAAAGACTGTGTCCCATTTCATTCTCCCTCCCTACCCTCAACCCCCGTGCAGTGAAGCCAAACACCCACCCTCAACCCAGAGATTTTTTTATTTTGGTGTCCTACATGTATCCATAAATTAGAGCAAAATATATACCTGAAAGCAAAAGTGCACAACAATCTGCAGTAAGTCGGTATATGCAGCAAGCAATTAGAAAGACCAAAAAGACACCATAAAGTTCATAATGAAATAGTGTCTACTTAGACTTAGCTACCTTCCTCACCTACTTGTTATACTTCCCTCACTCACTCCAAGGCTAACCTTTCAAAGTAAGGATTACAAAAACTGAATAAGGGCAAGAGACTGCCATACTTTAACAATGACTCTTTAGTCACCTCATCAGTTGGGGCCCCAGTTGGGGAATCCTGAGATTTCCAAACAGACATGATGGGTCTACATCTTGAATATATTCCTCTCTCCATTGTTACTGGTCATCTCTATGAGGAACAACACAATAGACCCCATTATGGGCCCCCATAGGACCTTGCCCTTAATGTAGGAGCCTATATGACCTCTGCATCCCATCTTCCTCAAGTGGAAAATAGAGTATGTTGTCCAGCCTCCCTTTGGAGGATGGAATATTCTCTACTGTTGTTGATCCAAGTTGAAGGCAAGGTCCTATGCCCACAAAGGAGTCTATTTTGTTGTTCCTAATAGAGATGACCAGTAACAATGGAGAGAGGAACTCTTCATCTGCACTATTCCAGCCTTTAGGTTCATGATTAGTCAGCAACTTGTTTGGCTTTCTATGTTAACTCCCTTTTCAGCCACTAGGTTCCAGATGCTGCCATGATGCCAACCAGACTTTCCTGGACAGACAACCCCACCAGTGTGTCCTGGAGCACAGATTCCCCAGAACATTGCCCCAGTAGGGAAAGAGAGAGAAGGCTGGGAGGATGGATCAACCTTTCAATGCCTATGTTCAGCGGGGAACAGAATCCAGACCTTCCACCTTTGGCATCATCCCCTAATGACCCTGGGTCCATACTCCCAGAAGGTTAAAGAATAGTAAAGCTATCAGAGGAGAGGTTGAATGTGGAGTTCTGGTGGTGGAAACTGTGTGGAGTTGTACCCCTCCTATCCTATTATTTTATCAGTTTTTCATTTTATATATATATAATATTAAAATAGTATAAGACTTTAGATGCATATAGAAACACACACACACACACGTGTGCAAGTACATTATGAAGATGTATGTAGGCAGTATTCAGCAGGCAACGTGCCAAAGACTCAAGAGAATAAGTCACTGGTAGAAAGAAAAACTCCAGATTTGGTTAAAGTTAGTCACCAATGTTGGTGATGGGCAAAGAACCAACTACCAATATTGAGTAGAAGGGGGACAAGTCAACAAAGAAAAAACAAACTTGCTAGGCTAGAGCTCACTGTTTATATATATATTTTAAGTTGAGGCAGAAGTTTGTGTGTGTCTTACTACCTGGGGCAAGGGCCAGAGTCTTCTCTATTGACACTCTATCTAAAAATATGTTTTATTTATTTTAATGAGAGGTACAGAGACCAAAAGGGGAGATAGAGAGAAGATACAGACAGAAATCAGAGTACTTTCAGTTATAGTTTATGACAGTGCTAGATTGAACCTGGGACCTCAGAGCCTCAGGTTTGGAAAATATTTTAATTATTTATTTTTTAATTTCTTTATTGGGGAATTAATGTTTTACATTTGACAGTAAATACAAAAGTTTGTACATGCAGAAAATTTCTCAATTTTCCACATAAAAATACAACTCCCACTAGGTCCTCTGTCATCCTTTTTGGACCTGTATTCTCCCCTCCTACCCACCCAGAGTCTTTTACTTTGGTGCAACATGCCAATTCCAATTCAGATTCTATTTGTGTTTTCTTTTCTGATCTTGTTTTTCAACTTCTGCCTGAGAGTGAGATCATCCCATATTCATCCTTCTGTTTCTGACTTATTTCACTTAACTTGATTTTTTCAAGGTCCATCCAAGATCCGCTGAAAACAGTGAAGTCACCATTTTTTACAGCTGAGTAGTATTCTGTTGTATACATATACCACAACTTGCTCAGCCCCTCATCTGTTGTTGGACACCTGGGTTGTTTCCAGGTTTTGGCTGTTACAAATTTTGCTGCCAAGAACATATGTGTACACAGCTCCTTTTGGATGGGTGTGTTGGGTTCCTTAGGAAATATCCCCCAGGAGAGGAATTGCAGGATCATAGGGTAGGTCCACTTCTAGCCTTCTGAGAGTTCTCCAGACTGTTCTCCACAGAGAATGGACCAATTTACATTCCCACCAGCAGTGTAGGAGGGTTCCTTTGACTCCACAACCTCTCCAACACTTGTTGCTGCTACCTTTTCTGATGTATGACATTCTCACAGGAGTGAAGTGGTATCTCATTGTTGTCTTTATTTGCATTTCTCTGACAATCAGAGACTTGGAGCACAGTGGCCGTTCAAGCCTCTTTTGTTCTTTTTCTTCCTTGTAGGCTATGGGAGCCTGAGAGCTTTTAAACTATAAGTAGGCTTTTTAGCTTAATCACTCACTCCTGACTAAGAGATAAAGCAGGATGGGGGAGAGATAGCACAGTGGTTATGCATAGAGACTCACAGGGCCTAACGATCCAAAGCTCCGGGCTCAATTCAGCTTCTCTGCCAAGCCAGGAAGCATTGCTGGTCCCAGTGAGTTTCTAAAAAAATTCCCATTTATAGTATGTAGTTTCTGAGGCAATTATTCGCCATGTTCTCATCAGGAGAACAATGTGGAAAGGCTCCCACTATTCAGCCCCACTGCTAAGCCACTGAGGTGTAGCTTTTCTCCTGAGTTTCAGGCTCAGTTCTCTGTTCCCAGATGTCAGTACAGGGCCTCCCCCCTGCTGTTCCAGCCTCTGAGGCAGTAGCAATGGAGACTCACAGTTGTATTTGGTGAGTCTTAGGGGAGTCTTCTCCTCCCTTCTGCAGTTTTTTTGTTGGTAAAATAGACTGGAGGTGGTGCCTCAACTGGTAAACTGCCAGACTGTTACCAGCCACTCAATCTCTCTCTATCCATGAGTCACATGCTTTTGTACTTACTGGTAATTTGGTGGGCTCCGAAGTCATTCTAGTCCTGCCTTTTTGTGGTTCCAGGTGATCTCCATCTCCTTTTCTTCCTTTCCAAGTCACACCTACACCTACTTCCATGTGTCTTTCTTGTTTACTTCTTCTCTCAGGATCCTTCCTGATGGAAGTGGGGTTCAGAGCCCTCTAGTCTTCTTCCTCTTCCATTTCTTCCCCTCTTTGATTTTTGATCAACATTCTTTTTGGGGTGCAGAAAGTGAGAGTTCTCACTTCTGTAACTGTTTTTCTGCTAGACCTGGATGTTGCCAGATCAATCCATATGGAGGTATTATTATTATTTTGAAGTTGCAAGTGAAGGAAACTTAGTTTTCTTAACTGGAGTATGTTTTTAATAGCATGGGAATGAGTGTGTATGAAGAATGTTGAGTCTAGATCTACCCAAATCTTCACTTGATGCTATTTTCTCCTCTCCCTAAAAGCCACCCTTGTGTAACCCCATCTGACTACTTAGAACTCACTCACTAGATTTTATTATATTTACCATAATGCATATATTGGGCACTTATTTAAAGGCTGGCTTTCTTAAGTGATCTCATCCTTTACTTCCCATGGTGATAGTTCTTCAGGGTAAGTACAGCTTTCTATTTATGCATATTCTGATAACACCTGATGTTTACTCTAGCCTATATATCCTTAAAGAGGCCAGGAGATGGTGTATCTGGTAGAAAGCACCCATTATAGTATGCAAGGGCCTAGACCCAAGTTCCTGGTGTTCCCACCTGTGATGGGAAGCTTCAAGAGAGGTAAGACAGGTGTCTTCTCTCCTCAGCCTTTCCCTTAACCTCCCTCTCCCCTCTGAATTTCTCTGTATCTATCCAAAATAAATAAACAAATGAAATACTAAAAACAAAAAAGTCATTTCTTTGCTGTTTCCTGATGATGCATGGAGTGAGACAGTTCATTGCATAGAGAATATCAAGGAAAAGGATGGCTAGGAGAGTAGGAAGGAAAACACCAAAACAGGTATGAAGACACTTCATGAAAGGGAGAGAGGACAAATTAGAAAAATAGCCATAGATTTCTTTCAAGTGAAGTTCACGTACTGCAACAGTAGTAAGGCTGGCAGCAGCGCCATCACTATTATTATTTAGATCTTTAAAATGTGCCCATCACTGATCCCTGAGGCACATGTACAGAAACAAACACATGTTTCAATATTTACTCTCTAAGGGCCTGAATCCATGGTGGTACAGTTGTCGATACTCCCACAGCCATCAGGCACATGCTTGACTAAACAGATGGTCTTGCCAGAAATTTTTTTCACTTGGGTAGGAGGGTGGAGGCTTGTATAGCCAGAATTTCTAATCCAATATGTCTTCCTGAGTATATTCTCCCAACAGTTTTAGAATGAAGAGAGTAGTTGATGGGGCAAGGGGTTGAGGTAGTACTCACCACAAAAGTGATTTAAAGACCAAAAATCTAGTTTAATTTTATTTCTTGCCACTAGACTGCTATGTGACTGCAAAAACTTCTTCCTCTCTCTTGGTCTCAGTTTCCTCATCTACAAAAATATGGATAACAATGCTTCTTTTGTCTACATCTCACAATTTTATAAGGATTGAGCAAATTGAATTATGTCAAAGTATTTTGTAAAAGATGAAATAATAGCTTAGTGGCTAAGAGGTCTCTTTTAAAGCTTTGTTTTCTTTAGTTTTGTTTTGGTTTTTGTTTTTCTCCTAGGGGTGGTGGGAGGTTTGTATCATGGCTATGCAAAAAGACTTTTATGCCTAAGTTTCTGAAGTCTGAAGTTCAACCTCTGTACCACCATAAACTAGAGCTGTGCAGTACTCTGGTAATAAGAAAACAAAAACAAAATCCTTGTCTTTGTCAAAGCATAAAAAATAATCTTTTCTTATTTTAAAAACTTTATGGGAAACTTATTTACATATTTACTTACTATAAAATAATCTAAATTTCCACAACTACTTATGATTGAGGAAAAGTAAACCTGCCTTTTAAATTATGCTTTGTACTAATTATTTTTTTGTAAAAATATTGTATTTATTCTAATAAGAGAGATAGAGATAGAGAAGGGGCCAGGTGGTGGTGCACCTGGTTGAGTGTATGTATTACAATGTACAAGGACCCGGTTCAAGCCCTGGGTCCTCACCTGCAGGGGGAAAGCTTTGTGTGTGGTGAAGTAGTGCTGCAGGTGTCTCTCTGTCTCTCCCCCATCACCTACAGGATGCACCCCAGGATCCATAATACAGCATGGCAGAATCAAAAAAAAAAAAAATCTGATTCACAGAACTTCCCCCCCCCCCCGAATGAATGTCTTATGCTATGACTGGCCAGTTGTGTTTTGTGAGTGAGTGAGTGAGTGAGTGAGTGAGTGAGTGAGTGAAAAAAAAAAAAATTGAGTGAGTTGAGTGACCAAAATTTTTGTATGACCCATTGTGCTCAGAGTACTCTGAAAGTTAACTGACTTTATATCAAATGGCTGGATGCAGCCATGGTTTCTGGAGACGTCCAGAAACAGTCCAAAAATTGTTCATTCCCCCTTTTGATTTCTTTTTTAAGTCTTGATATCAATATGAAATGTTTAGTCTTAAACTGTGTGAGTAAAGATGGTTCAACTATGACAGTAGTTCTAAATTCACATTTGAAATGATATATCTTATTTACAAGTTTTTCTCCTCCTGTGTGTTATAAACTATATGTTTAATATGCGTGTTTCAAGTTTGGTAAACATTAACTTGACAGTTAAATTGTAACTTCGAAGTTACATTTTTACGAGAAGAGGTAAAATCAATTCATTTAAGTAACTGAGTGTTTAAGGTAAAACTCTAAATATTCAATGTGACAATTCATCATCTCCTAAGTTAAAATACAGATTCTATATACAGGACATTTTTGGAGGGCCCCCAAAAATGTCCTGTAAGCTATCTTGTGGAAATTAATCCACAACAAATTTGGCATCAATCTGATATTGTAAATGTACCAAAAAAAAAAAAATTGTCACTAAAATGTGTTAACTCTAGTAACCTGAGTTTGCTTAAAAACCCAATGTAAAAATAGTCAAGAATCAATATATGTAACTTAAACTCGGTATGAAAACTTTGCTATATAAAGACTGCTACATGAGGTCACGTAAGATGACCTTTACACAAAATTATAAAGATACCTAAACCAGTTATAATCATTGAGTTATCAATTGTAGTAAACTTCTAATTTGTTACAAAGTTTTTTCATAAGTAATTGACTACAGCTATGACAAGCCTTCGCATAAAGAAGCATCTGCTCATATAGAATCCCCAGAAATCCATCTTGGACCCCTGACCTCTGACATCACCCACAATTACAGCCATCCCCAGAAACCCATGATGTGACCTGACACGATCTGGAGAACCTGATTCACAGACTCCGAAGGACAAGACTTTCCTACTGCCTTTCTCTCAACCATCGGTGTCTGCTCTTCCTGCTTCTGTTTCGCCCATCATGTTTTGGCGGTTCCAGGTCACTCTCTACAGAGAAGAAAAGTTCCGGTGGCCGTCCTCCTCCATCAAGATAGACGTGTGGCATTTATTTCCTGGCCGTTGACATTGGACTGATGCTTCTATAGAACTTGCTGGACACTCCTTTTATACTGCTGGACTTCTTGAAGAATGACTGTAGCAGTTCATAGAACTTACCGCCAGCTGACTCGGGGTTTTGCAATGCCAGATCACCCCTCTAGCCCCTCGGCTTATCAGGCCCCCACTCCTCCACCCATCAGGCTCACTCTGTCTCTTGCTACTCTTACTTATCCCTCCCTGTCTTGTGCTAGTTATTTTTGAAGACACTTACACACTATCATTCTGCTTTCTTCCCAACAGGTTTCCGTTCACCCCTACACTGCTATTCCCCTGACAGAGATGAAGCCTTTTACAGACATTGACCCAGTTATATATGGCCATTAAGTAAGAGGAAGATGTTGGAGAATTGTGAGGATATGGTTGAGCTTGGAAGGGCTTGAGCCTGAGGGGTGTGTCAATCCTGTTAGTCTCTCTCTCCACAGAGAGGTTGAGCAAGGAGGGACAGTAGAACCCCAAAAAAGGTGTGCCTCTTATCAGTCTCCCTGCCTCACAAAGTGCCCCGCACTCCTGATACTATGGCAAAAAGTTAAAAAGAAAGGGGGAGATGTTGGGTAGTTGCCATCTCCCCCTGGCTTCTGCTTAACCATATGCCTATATAGGGATTTTACTGATCCAAAGCTTTGGTCTATTTACATAAATCACTTTTACATAAAGCACTCCAGGGCATTGGTGGTTCTATGATAGGATTCTCTCCTGCTCCACCCCCTCCTTGTCACACACTGATCCCTTCTTTGTCACACTCTGATTTTCACCAGTCACTTTTCTCTCCACCCTCTCTATATCACATCCTGTTTCCACCCTACTTGAGAGTATAAAAACAGCTGCTCTTCTGATTAAAGACACTTGGAAATTGCTTTCCGGCTCCGAGAGTTCCAGAGTGTATCTCCTGCGGAAGTTGGTGCAGCACGAGTTCCTGATCCCTCTCCCACACAGCAGCCTAGATCAGCTCCAGTTGAGTTCTCTCCAACCCAGAGAGCACTAGCTCGGGAAGAAGTACCCTCAGGCTATCCCGGCATCTTCCCTCTTGATTTCTGGCTGTCTCTATCCAATAAATAAAGATTAAAAGAGAGAGATAGAGATAGAAATCTCATCTGTAGTTTATGGTGGTGCTAGGGATTAAACCTAGGGCCTAAGAGCTTCAGGCATGAAAGTCTTTTGAAGGATCATTATGCTGTCTCTTTAGCCCACAAAAATCTTTTTCAAAAGGAGTAGAATTTGGGTAAAATTTTATGTAAGACAGAGTTTTATCCCTGCTTCAATACTTTTATCTCTAGGACCTTTAAAACTAGTAGAAGGTTTATATGTAAATGTTTTCATCCATGTGATTTCTTAAAATCATCTTCCAGTTACAAGATGAATAAAACATAATGAAAGATGACTGAAAAGTGGAATGTGGCAGGAAAAATATTGCTGAAGATAAGAAAGATAAGAAACGGCTATCTTTGTAGAAACAGTTTTTCAAAAGCAGCTTTTTAGGGGGAACATTTATTCTACAATCTGTATTCTAAATTCTATGACAACCGTATCTAAAAAAGTTAAGCTCAAAGTAACTGAATTCTCTCCTATGCCCTGAAAGTAACTGAAAGATATTTTTTAAAGATAATATATGATAAAATGATTTACGTATTACCAGGGATTCTGTGACTATACTGGTCTGGACTCTGATTATCAACTACTTCTGTTATCTTGAATGAGCTGTTTTGTCTCTGCTTCTTCATCTATAAGAATGAGAAATTGTTCATATCCTTTCCCCACTTTTGGATGGGGTCATTTTTGCTGCTGTTGTTGCTGAGTTTGGTGAGCTCTTTATATATTTTCATTATTACCCTTTTGTCTCATGTATGGCACCTAAAGATCTTCAGCTGAGTAGTGGCACAGGCATCTGGGTTCTAGCCCCTGGCTCCACACCAGCAGGGACAACACTTCACAAGTGGTGAAGCTGAACTGCAGGTGTCTGTCTTTCTCTCTTCATCTCTATCTCCCCCTCTTCTCTCAATTTCTCTGTCCTATCCAATAAAAAAAAGAAAACAATGGCCACCAGGAGCAGTGGATTCATAGTGCCAGCGCTGAGTGCCTGCGATAACCCTGGAGGCAAAAAGAAAAAAAAAATCTCTCAATCTATAAGGAGTCTCTTTATTTGGGAGGTGGTTCCTTTTGCTGTGCAGGAGCTTTTCAGTTTGATGTTTTTGTCTTTCTTGAAGTTGGATTTGCATCATTGAAGAAGAGATCCAAAAGGCCAACAAACATGAAAAAAATGCTTCTCCAATTCATCGATTGTCAGAGAAAAGCAAATAAAGACAGCAATGAGATATTGCTTCACTTCTGTGAGAATGTCATACATCAGAAAGGATAGTAACAACAAATTCTAGACAGGTTGTGGAGGAAAGGAATCCTCCTTCACTGCTGGTGGGAATATAAATTGGTCCCACCTCTGTGGAGAGCTGTCTGGAGAACTCGTAGAAGGCTAGAAATGGGGGGTCAGGCGGTGGCACAGTGGGTTAAGCGCATGTGGTGCAAAGTGCAAGGACCTGCGTAAGGATCCCGGTTCCAGCCCCCGGCTCCCCACCTGCAGGGGAGTCGCTTCACAGGTGGTGAAGCAGGTCTGCAGGTGTCTATCTTTCTCTCCCCCTCTCTGTCTTCCCCTCCTCTCTCCATTTCTCTCTGTCTTATCCAACAACGAACAGCGTCAACAATGGCAATAATAATAACCACAACAGGCTACAACAACAAGGGCAACAAAAGGGGGGAAAATGGCCTCCAGGAGCGGTGGATTCATGGTGCAGGCACTGAGCCCAGCAATAACCCTGGAGGAGAAAAAAAAAAAAAAAAAGGCTAGAAATGGACCTAACCTGTGATCCTGCAATTTCTCTCCTGGGTATTTATCCTAAAATACCAAATACTCATCCAAGAAGATGTGTGTATACCTGTGTTCATAGCAGCACAATTTATAATAGCCAATATCTGGAAGCCACTAAAATGTCCAACTACAGATAAGTAGCTAAGAAAGTTTTGGTATGTATGCATAGTAGAATACTATCCAGCTATTAGAAATCATGAATTCACCTTCATCTCATGTTGGATGGAGTCCGAAGGACTAAAGTTAATTTAGATAAGCCAGAAAGAATAGAACAAAACAAAAGGTAGAAACACAATAAAATAAAAAAAAACTTGGACTGGGCTTTGTGTATTGCACCTGTTGGATTCCTGGGGGAGAGGGCCAGCCCGGCTCCCACTTCACCATCTGGTCTGTTGGCCACCAGAGACAGATGGAGAGCGGGGAATTTCAGGCCAGCAGTAGCAGGGATGAGCTTGCTGAGTGGTCTTCCAGCATACCGTGGTGGTGGATGGTACAACAAACCACCTCAGGGTATCGTGGCATTGGATGGAACACTTTATTGTTTCAGTTGCAAGTTTATAAAGGGGTGGCTGTGCAGGGGAAGTAGCCAAACTGGCCAATGAGACCAATATCTCTTTATAAGGAAAAAGAGAGCAAGGCAATGAGAAGGTATGGATGGTGATGCAGGAATGGGGAAATAGAAATTTAAAGAAGGAGAAGCCCACCAGAGGGAGGAAGGGTGGGGTGATTCGGCAAGACTGATAGGCTGGTTGGAATTCCCTGTGTACTCTAGTCCATCTTGCTCAACCACAACAGCTGGCATGCCAAGGGAAGACTGGTAGACGAGTGGGGGGTCAACCATCTGTGCTCAAACACGCATGAGACCAACATGCCCCATAGTAAAGGACTCAGGGGTAGGGGGCTTTCAGGTCTGCATGATGATGGAGGAGGACCTAGGCTGGGGGTGAGAGTGTTTTGCAAAAAATTAAAGAATTTTACATATGTACCAATAACTGTATTTACTGGAAACCATTAATCCCCCAATTTAAAAAAAAAAAAAAAGAGGAATTAGCACTTGATAATGACAAATTTCTCTTACCAAGGACTACAAACCATGGGGCTTTCCTTATTTATTAGTTTGTTTTCTAGCTTTTAGGAAAATAGTTATGTTAGCACCTCATTTCTGAATGGAAAATGGATCATTCAAATGTTGGGGTTTGTTTTTGTTTTTTCTTTTCTTGCTCCAAGAGTCAGGGTCTCATGCTGTGATGACTTTTCACTCAGATATAAAGACAGAAAGAAATAGAAAGAGGGAGAGACACTACAGGACTAGAGCTTCCTCTGGTGTCACAGCACCTATCAAGTAGAACTGGGAGTTGTAACTTGGGCCATACACATGGACAGGCATGCACCTTATACAGTAAGATATCTCTCCAGCCCCATTAACACTTTACTACTTAAGTTTAAGAATTCTGTGATGAGAAGGGTCAACTGTGCTTTTCCACATAGCAATTACTATGTAGACACCACCAGGAACAGATATAATTAATCACATATCACCTAGAATATCTGTAACTACTCTCTGCCTCTTTGTTCAATCTGTGGCTTCTCAGACCCTTGCCAGATCAAGTTTCAGCCACACAAAACAGTCTTGTCAGAAAATAAATTTGTTTGCTCTCCTTTAGGCTATTGAAATTCCTGGGACTGAAAGCTATTCACTTAGATAAAAACTATTTGAAAAAAATAAAATATATGATTCTGCCATGCTATTAAAAGAACAAATAAATATTCTGGTTTTGCTTATCTTGAGGAATAAATGGGAGACTTGCATCTAGTCTAAATGTGTTTGATTTGAAAACTATGATAATGTTTTTTGTTATTGTTGTTAAGTGTATTTTCTGAAGTGCCTAGAAAAAAAAATATATATATATATGGAGATGGCTTCTTTTGCTGTGCAGGAACTTTTCAATTTGATATTCCCATTGGTTTATTTTTGTTTTTGTCTTTCTTGCAGTTGAATTTGCATCATTGAAGAAGAGATCCAAAAGGCCAACAAACATATGAAAAAAAGTTCATCTGTGTGTGTGTGTGTGTGTGTGTGTGTGTGTGTATATATATATATATATATATTCTTTCAAGGGGTAAAATATTTGACCAGGAGGCAATACTAATCCTTTGTCTATCAATCTAATTATTAATCAAGTTTGATGGTCTCAGGAAGGATCTCAACAAAGACTAACAACTAAGTCAAGGGAACAACAATGCTGATTACTAGTTAGCCTTGAAACCTAAGTAATGTTTGTAGAGTTACAGTGCTCTATGACTCTACAGGCATCCCATTCAGCCTGATAGTCTTACTTCCTGATAGTCTCTAACCAACTATTTACCACAGTATTATATACTGATTTATATATTTAGATTTTACTACCAGAGTTCCCACAGGGTCTCAGTGTCTTCATAATTCCACCATTTTCTGTAACTGTATTAGTTTTTCTTTCTTCATTTTTTTTTTGATAGAGGGTGAGAAACGGAGTGACATAGAGGATACAGAGGAAGAGAAAAGAGACACCTGCAGCACTGCTTCACTGTTCATGAAGCTTCCTTCCCTACAGGTGGGGCCAGAGTCCTTGAGCATGGTAATGGGTTCACTCTACCAGATGAGCTGCTACCTAGTCCCCTGACATATATTTAAGTATTTTTATATTTTCAATTACTTATTAAATTAGTATACTACTAGTTAAATGCCCTTCTTTCTCTTTTTCTTCACATGATTGTCCTCTACTTTCTAAGTAACATCCTACCTCTCTCACATCCTCACAAAAGGAAAATATTATCCATTTTTTCCCAAGACGATTGATAATATCAATCATAATGATAATCATTTTGCAATTGTTTCATGAATACTTTACATTTTTATTGGTTAATGGATAAAAGTTATGTTTCCTTAAGCTAGAGTTTTAGTTTGTTTTGTTTAGCAAGTAGTAGTAGTTAGACTGAATAACTCATTAGTGGTCTAAAAAAATGACTGTTTAGTTTTAATTAGTGTTCAGAATAGAAAAGCCCAAACTAATTTTTGTTTTTTAATTATCTTTATTTATTTATTGGCTAGAAACAGCCAGAAATGGAGAGAGAAGGAGGGAAGAGAGAGAGAGAGAGAGAGCCCTTTACCACTTGCAAAGCTTTCTCCCTGCAGGTGGGGACCAAGGACTCCAACCTGGGTCCCTGAGCATTGTAACATGTGTGCTCAACCAGGTGCGCCACCACCTGGCCCCCTAAATTTTTTCTAACTAGATGTGTAGAGGATTTCTAAATAGCCTACTACTTAAGATGATTCAGAATATTTTGTTTAAATCTTCATACCTAGGAATCACTTTGCTTTCTTTTTTTTTCTTTTCCTCTTCCCTAGAGTATTGACTTCTGATTTTCATTTACTTACTTCCTGATAGTCTCACATTCTTTATTCCGTCTCTTCTGTGTTCTTCAGTGTTGCCTGGCTTATCTGGATTCCCTATTGGAATATTTCCCTATTTTATTTATTTTATTTATTTATTTTTATTTATTTTATTTAATATTCCCTATTTTAGTATTGCCATGGTTTGTGACATTCTGAAAAGCAGGTTCAGGAATACATCCATTTGGTAAGAAGAAATAGAAAAAAAAAAAAAAAACATTAACGGTGACCTTGATAAATGAGAAGACAGAGAAACAGTATGAAATTCAATAAAGAAAACTCAAGATAGTTGATTTACAGACAAAAGCTCTATAAATACAAGGCAGGGAATAACACTGTGCAGCTGTGTAGGGCTTTGCATCTAAAATAATGCTCTAGGGAAAGGAAGAAGAGACAAATTCTTCCCCAACTTCCTACATACTTGAAAAATATTGAAAGACTAGACTCATCAGTTATTCTCCACAAAAATAAATACTATATGGGAAATTTTTCATAGAATAAAGTATATCATTTTGGGTTGTATATCAGAAAATATTTCCTATCAGAGGTATAAAATACTGAAATAAACTCCTAGGGGGTATTGTAAAATCTAGAAGTAGAAATGCAAAGCAGAAATTGACTGAGTTTCCTCTCCACTTTTCCAAGCTTTGGGCCCATGATTGCTCAACAATTTGTTTGGCTTTGTATGTTAACTGTCTTTTCAGTCACCAGGTTCTAGGTGTCATCAGGATGCCGGCCAGGCTTCCCTGGATTGAAGACCCCACCAATATGTCCTGGAGCTCAGCTTCCCCAGAGACCCACCCTACTAGGGAAAGAGAGAGGCAGACTGGGAGTATGGACTGACCAGTCAACGCCCATGTTCAGCGGGGAAGCAATTACAGAAGCCAGACCTTCTACCTTCTGCAACCCACAATGACCCTGGGTCCATGCTCCCAGAGGGATAGAGAATGGGAAAGCTATCGGGGGAGGGGGTGGGATATGGAGATTGGGTGGTGGGAATTGTGTGGAGTTGTACCCCTCCTACCCTATGGTTTTGTTAATTAATCCTTTCTTAAATAAAAAAAAATTTTAATTAAAAAAAAATCTATAGTCATTCAATAAGTATTTATTGCTCTCTTTGGGGAATATCATAAGAGAACAGAAAAGTCCTAGAGCTGGAGGATTTAGTCTTTTCCTGTTTTAAAAAAGTAGCTGAACACTCTTTTAGCATCTCCCCTGGCTCTAGAATATTTGCAAAAACACGATCCAGGGGAACTCAGTAGCCTAGAAAGTACATTACTTAAAGGTGTATACCAAATTTGTCACAAGCAATCCCCTGACTTTCAAAAAATAAACAAATACACAAATCCTCCCAGAAGGAGTTGTATTTGGTATCTCCTAACTGTAAATTAGACTCTCCAGTTTGTTGACCTGATGACCTACTGGTTCAGAAAAAAAGAGAAAAAAAAGATTCTTATTTTATCTTATCATTACCCTCATTTACTCTTTACAACAACTAACATTATCTGTCATTAAGTTCAGAATGAAGATTAAAGATAGGACTGAATTTGGAGTAGGGCACCAAAGTAACAACCCTGGGTTGAGGGTGAGAGTGGATGTTTAGCTTCACGGGGTGTAGGGGCGGGGATGGGATGGGACACAGTCTTTTGGTAGTGGGAACAGTGTTTATGTACTAAAAAAAAAAAAAAAAAAAAGGAATAATTCACTAACAGGCAGATACAAATCGACCCTTTTTTTTTTACTGAGGAGGTTAATGCTTTACAGTGCAATCATTGATACATGCATACAATTTCAGTGTATAATACACCCCAAAGTTTTTTCTTCCTATCCTCTCTCTCCCTCCCTCCCCAGAGTTCTTTGCTTTGGTGCAATATATTATGTCCAGTTCGTGTTTCATTTTGTGCTCTCTCTCCCCATCTTTACTTTATTAAGTCCTGCTAATAAGTGAGATCATTTTATAGTTTCTCTTCTCTTTTTGGCTTATCTTACTTAAGATGATGAAAAATGACCTGTCTTTATAACCTCTAAAACATGCCTTCATGAGCCTATGTTCTGTCCTAGAATCTAATTTTTTTACCCTTATACAATATGAGAGGAAGGAAGGGTACTAAGGTAACCCAAATAATTTGACCAGTGTCTAGCATAGAGTAGGTATTCTTATAATAGCTGTTTATTGGCGGATGAATGAGTAGAACTTTAAAGT
Source organism: Erinaceus europaeus (assembly GCF_950295315.1). Taxonomy (NCBI): domain Eukaryota; kingdom Metazoa; phylum Chordata; class Mammalia; order Eulipotyphla; family Erinaceidae; genus Erinaceus; species Erinaceus europaeus. The sequence continues at coordinate 81,250,798 of NC_080170.1, forward strand.
TTATACTTTTCACAGATTAGAAAATTGGCAATTACCCCCACCAAATAAAGTGACTTATGAAGTCAAGCAAGCTGGCTAATGGTAGTCAGTTCTAAGACTTGTGTTCTCAGACCACTTCTGGGAATCATTTTACACAATTCCATGTGTCAAAATAAAAAACATAAAAATATGTCAGTTATTAGAAATGTAATGCAAAATTTACTGATAGTGCAACACATGTGTACTGAATTCTGAAGTCTAAGCAGACAGAGACTTTCTTATTTACCATTTGACTTTCCTTTCAACCCCCACCCTACAATTGCAAAGAATATTTTACATGCTGTATAGGTGCCAAATTAATAAAATAACGAGTGGTTTGGTGGTATCTGGTTTGTGGTAATGTGTGGTTTTCTTTTACTGGGAAGACCATAGAAATAACCTGCTAGATTTACCACAGATGATTATTAGCTTTTCATTATAGCTTGGAGAGCCTGAAATGAGGTTGACCTATCTTCTGCTACTATTAGCAACCAGCTTTTAGAGATGCATGTTAAAATTTAAGAAATGATAAAATTCCAGAAGCAGATTTTGTAAAGTGTCTAGTTTCTAAGTTTCCTAAAAGATCTGTCAGGGCCAGGAATGTTGTCAACTTAAATCAAATTTGATGTCTACTTTTCTGAGAATCTGGTTATTTAAACTGAATTCAGTGCAAGATGACAAATAATGGGACAAACTAAATGAGCAACAAAAGCTGCCCATTGAATATACCAGTAATAAATCTCAATTATTGTCATTATGTAATTATACCCATAATATTTTTATCTAATAAAATATAACTTCTCAAAAAAAATAAAAAATAAAAAAAAAAAAAATATAACTTCTCTTTGGACTGGGAAGATAGCTTACTGGGTAGGTCATAAACCTTTCCATACACTATAGGAGAGCACCAGCATTACCAGGGTAAGCTCCAATGCTATAATGTCTCCTCTTCTGTCTATCTAAATGAAAAAGTTGAGTCGGGAGTTGTGAGGTCATGGGACCTCAAGTTCATAATGTGTGAGCACACACACACACTTCACAACCTCTTAAACTTTTAATACTGCTGGGAAAAGGAAAGCAGGCAGTTGTCCTTCCTCATTAGAGAAGGAAATGAAGTTGAAAAAAAGACATATGTTGGTTCTTCAACAAGTAAGTCAGCTGCCAGATCACAGATTCATATTTCTGTATTCAAAGGACCTCAAGAAAGACTATGGAAAGTCTACTAATCTTTGATATTTGTTTGAACTAAAGGTCATGTCCTCATTTAAAGACAATGCCAGCCAGGACCCTGAGAAGTCCTATTTGCATAGGAAATCCACTATCAAAACCTTACTGAAACATGCTATTGGCATCCTAGTAGCTTGCTCAGCTTGAACATATGCTATCTGATCCCTTTTTAGGATAATAATAATAAAAAAAAACCTGAGTACTGAAACTTTGGGTGCAGCTTAAAGTACAAACCTAGGACAACTACAACCAGTGCTCTTGTGATGGAATTTGAATTTAAAAGAATTTCTTTTTATTTTATTTTATTTATTTATTCCCTTTTGTTGCCCTTGTTGTTTTATTGTTGTAGTTATTATTGTTGTTGTCATTGTTGGATAGGACAGAGAGAAATGGAGAGAGGGAGGGGAAGACAGAGAGGAGGAGAGAAAGATAGACACCTGCAGACCTGCTTCACCACCTGTGAAGCGACTCCCCTGCAGGTGGGGAGCCGGGGTTCGAACCGGGATCCTTATGCCGGTCCTTGTGCTTTGCGCCATCTGCACTTATCCCGCTGCACTACAGCCTGACTCCCTTTTTCTTTCTTTTTTTTTTAATATTTTTAAATTTTATTTATTTATTCCCTTTTGTTGCCCTTGTTGTTTTATTGTTGTAGTTATTATTGTTGTTGTCATTGTTGGATAGGACAAAGAGAAATGGAGAGAGGGAGGGGAAGACAGAGAGGAGGAGAGAAAGATAGACAAAGAATTTCAATAAATTTGAATTAGTCATAGTCACTCCACTATAATTTCTAGCATTTTCAACATTTTAAGGACTAAAGATAGAAAAGCTACTAAAACAGCAAGTCAAATTTGCTGATTAACTTGATTGGATATGTTTAAATGTCTTCATCTGCCATAGTTAGGCCCCAGTTTAAAGGATACAGTCTTTAGAGGCTAATGCTGCTCTGAGATGCCCTGGTGTTTATTATCAGGCAGGTGCTACCCAAATGCACTTTGAGTTTCCATGTATGGATTCTATTCTATATTAATCTGAATTCAAAACAAGCATTGTGGCTAAGGAAAGAAAACACTATCTGAGAATCAGAAAACTCGACTTATTTTTAAAGTTTATTTATTTTTTGATCAGAGCACCACTTGGTTCTGGCTATTGGTGGTGCTGGAGATTAAAACCTTGGACCTATCATACACCATTGCACTACCTCCCTGGCCCCTAAAAAGAATAGACTTTGGGGCAGAACAAACATGGCCAAATAGAGAGGACCTGTCTGCCCTTCCTCCCAACACTGACTGTATAGTCACAACAATACATGGGAAAACATGCATAGAGGCAAATTGCCCATATCAAGGAAAAATAGTTCAATATTTAGGTAGTGAGACACGAAAAAAACACCCTCTACCAAATAGATGCCAAACACCCTCTACCAAAAAGATGCCAAACACACATACAGAGAGAGAGAGAGAGAGAGAGAGAGAGAGACAGAGAGAGAGAGAATGACAAAACATAGGTGGGAGAGATTTATAAGGTTTAGGACTCTGGTTTGGCAAATAGGGGACAGGTTCTGTCAAAATCTGGCACCCTTATCCTGTTGCTACAATTCCACAAAGATGTGAAATGTGAAATTAAAGCCTTAATGAGTGAGAGGAGAAATGATGGCAGCTCTCCTTATCTATTTAAGCTTGTCAGTCTTCTAATGGTCACAGGCCTATATGAATTCAGTTTATATAAAAACAAAAAGTGGTCCAGGAGGTGGCGCAGTGGATAGGACTTCAGACTCTTAAGCATGAGGTCCCGAGTTCAATCCCTGGCAGCACATATACCAGTGATGTCCAGTTCTTTATCTCTCTCCTATCATTCCTCATGAATAAATAAATAAAATATTTAAAAAAAAATCAAACCTGGATTCCTACCAGAATCTTCCTTGCCAGAACTAGAGTGTGCATAGAGTCGTAGACTACCTAGACTGAGAATTCCATCATATATCAGAGCTGAACCATTGACTACTAGCAACCCTGAGCTTCTGGTTGATACCCAGGTTCAAACACAAGATCCCTAGTCCCAAGTTCTCATAGAGCCTCAAACACAAGAGATAACAGAGGGAATTATCCTCACTACTGGATAAAGACAGAAAACAGAAGAAAACCTCAAATTTAATAGAGCTAAATAAGTCTGCTTTAAAAAGATAGAGCATAGGTTCACATGTGCCCATAAACTAGGGGAAAATATATATACCTGAAAGCAAAAGTACACAAGAGCATGCAGGGAATACCCCCTAACACCTCATCTGCACTATTCCAATCTTTAGGTCCATGATTGTTCAACAATTTATTTGGCTTCCTATGTTAACTCTCTTTTCAGCCACCAGGTTCCAGATGCCAGCAAGATGCTGACCAGACTTCCCTGGACAGACGACCCCATCAATGTGTCCTGGAGCTCTGCTTCCCCAGAGACCCACCCTACTAGGGAAAGAGAGAGGCAGACTGGGAGTGTGGATCGACCAGTCAACACCCATGTTCAGCGGGGAAGCAATTACAGAAGCCAGACCTTCCACCCTCTGCAACCCACAAGGACCCTCGATCCATACTCCCAGAGAGATAGAGAATGGGAAGGCTATCAGGGGAAGGGATGGGATATGGAGATCGGGTTATGGAAATTGTGTGGAACTGTACCCCTCTTATTCTATGGTTTTGTTAATGTCTCCTTTCTTAAATAAAAAAATAATAAATAAATAAATAAATAAATAAATAAATAACAAGACATAGAAGCTGTGCTGCTGAGGATGCTCACCTAAGTAAGAAGTTCAATGGAAGAAAGTTCAGCAAAGTCAGAGGACTTCTGAAAAAAGTCATAAAATAACTAAAGAAGTAAATAATATAGTAACTGAGCTAAAACCTGGTAGAGGGAATCAACCAATAGCAGTGAGACAGAAGCTAAAGATCCAGAGAGGGGAAGCCATCAAAAGAATACAGAAAAACAAGGAAAGCACTAAAATAAATGGATGGCAGAGGACCTACTGGGGGGTTGTAATGTGGAAAACTGAGAGATGTCATGCATGTACAAATGTATTTACTGTCGAATGAAAAACATTAATCCCCCAATAAAGGAAAAAATAAATGAAGAAAATATACAGTTATGGGTAACTTACCAAGGACACTTGCACCATAGTGTTTCAAGAAGAAGAGAAAAAGAAACAGAATTCTTAGGGCCAGACTGTGGTGCACCAGGTATAACACACCCATTACTATGCACAAGGACTCAGTTTTGAGCCCCAGCTCTCCACTTGCTGGTCTGGCAGGGGCAGGGGCGGGGAGGGAAGGACACTACACAAGTAGTGAAGCAGGTCTGCTGGTGTCTATCTTTCTCTCTCCCTATGTGTATTCCTACCCCCTCTCAATTTCTTTCTGCCCTATGCAATGAAAAGGAAATGAAGGAAGGAAGGAAGGAAGGAAGGAAGGAAGGAAGGAAGGAAGGAAGGAAGGAAGGAAGGGAGAAAGAGGAAAAAATGGTTGCAGTGACTAGTGGACTTGCAGTGTCTTCACTGAGCCCCAGTGATAATCCTGGTGGTAATTTAAAAGAAAAGATAATATATGGAATTTTAAAAAACATTTTTAAGAGATGGAATTATTATTTGAAGAAATATTAACTGAAAATTTCTCCAAACTGAAAAGGAGATTGATCCTCAGATCTAAGGATCTCTAAGAGTTTCAAACAAAATAAATGTAAACCTAAGCTCACTAAGGATAAATAAAAAGTCAACAAAGATAAAAAAAATAGTGAATTTTTAAAGAAGCAAAAAAGAACAAAGAAACACTTATAAAGGAATTCCCATAAGACTATTAACTGATTTCTCAATAGTCAGAAAAGACTAAAAGGATATTCAAAGTTTTTAATGGGAAAGACCTTCACCCAGGAATACTCTATCTAACTAGATTTGAAGGAATGATGATGAGGTTTCTAGGCAAACAGCAGTTAAAGGCATTCATTGTCACCAAACCAGCCCTATAAGAAATAGAAAAGGAACTTATACAAAAGGAAAATATATAAGGATCTCATAATAGGGAGTTAATAAAGAAATAAACCGCAATACAGTGCACATGGACCTGGTCTGCAGAAGGGATGTTTCACAAGTGGTGAAGAAGTGCTGCAGGTGTCTCTCTGTCTCTCTCCCTCTCTGTCTTCCTCTCCCCTCCCAATTTATCTCTGTCTCTATCTAGCAATAAATTATATATATATATATATTTTTTAAATGTTTATCTTTTTAAAGACATTTTTAATTTTATTTATAAATGGAAATATTAACAAAAACCATAGGATAAAAGGGGTACATTTCCACACAATTTCCACCACCAGAACTCCATAGCCAATCCCCTCCCTTGATAGCTTCCTATTCTTTATTCCTCTGGAGTATGGACCTAGGATCATTATGGGGTGCAGAAGGTGGAAGGTCTGGCTTCTGTAATTGCTTCGCCTCTGAACATGGGCATTGGCATGTCAATCCATACTCCCAGCCTGCCTCTCTTTCCCTAGTGGGACAGGGATCTGGGGAAGCGGGGCTCCAGGACACATAGTGGAGTCCTCTGCCCAAGGAAGTCAAATTGGCATCATGGCATCATTTGGAACCTGGTGGCTAAAAAAGAGTTAAAATATAATGCTAAACAAATTGTTGACTATTCATGAGCCTAAAGGCAAGAAAATTGCAGATGAAGATATGGGGGTCTCCATTTTGGAAAAAGCTAGTAGGTCTATTTTAGGTATATTCCAAGGGGCCCATGACTTCTTTACTAGTTTTTGCCTGAGCTTGACATCTGATATGCAGGTGGACCCAGGTTATTGTCTGGGGAGATGGTGTGTCTTCCCTTATCCAGCTTTCTAGCCCTTTTTCCAACTATGACACCATATCCCCAGACAAAATTTTTATTTATAAAAATGAAACACTGACAAAAACCATAGGATAAGAGGGGTACAACTGCACACAATTCCCACCACCAGAACTCCATATCCTAACCCCTCCCCAATAGCTCTCCTATTATGTAACCCTTTGGGAGTATGGGCCCAGGGTCATTATGGGGTGCAGAAGGTGGAAGGTATGGCTTCTGTAATTGCTTTCCCACTGAACATGGGTGTTGGCAAGTCAATCCATACTCCCAGCCTGTCTCTCTTGTTCCCTAGTGGGGCGGGGCTCTGGAGAAACAAGGCATCAAGGCACATTGGTGGGGTCATCTGCCCAGGGAAATTTGTTTTTCTTTAAAAAAAATTTTTTTAAGGAATAAACCAAGAAAAGTAATATGAAGGCAATTTTTGAGCTGTATGTTTATCTTTCAAATTAATATTGCTGTATTCTTCAGGTAAATACCCCAGAGTTTCAATTGCTGGATCATAGGGTAGTTCTGTTTTTAGTTTTTTTGGTTTTTTTTTTTAACTCGATACTCTTGTCCACAGTGGTTGCACCAGTTTAGTTTAGATCCTCACTAACAGTACTAAAAAGTTCTTCCCGCCCCCCCCCCCACACACACACCCTCTCTGGCACTTGTTTCTTATCTTTTTGATAACAACTACTACAACAAGAGTGATTTACTATCTCACTGTGGTTTTGATATGCTTTCCTCTGGTGCTCAGCCAAGCTGGACATCTTTCTGCATGTTTATTAGTCATCTGTAAATATTCTTTGGAAAAATTGTATGTTAGGTTTCTCTACTCATTTTTTAGTCAATACATAGATCTCTGAATGGCTGTAGAAGTCAAATTTTTAGACATGAACTAACAAAACTAAAGGGGCCAGGGGGCTAGTATGGAGAGGTTTAATGGACTATGGTAGAAGCATATTAGTCCTTTGTTGGTGAGTACTGTATAATAATGTATTTTGAAGAAATATGAAATTGTTTTTTCTAACACACTGTAGTTGTATAAACCAAGGCTATATGAAAATCAAATAAAATAATTATTTAAAAGATAAAATATACATTTAAATTCACCTCAATCATTTGCAATACAACCTCAGGAAAATAATTCAGCTTCTCTGAGTCTTGGGGATTTTTTTATCTAGAAAAAAATGGAAGGAATACAGTTGTAAATGAAGGGAATATCATGATTAAAGACCTGGAGAGAAAGGTGCCAGAACACCCTGGACTTGACTACGCTAGAAGCTACATATTAAAGTAGGAGGTGGTGTGGATACTGAGTAAGATCACAGTGTGAAGTTAATTTATTTGGTAACTGGCAACCAGAGTTTGAGATAAGGGGATCTGAACTGGCATTATAGAAGTGCAAACAGAGAGGAAAAAGTCAGTAAAAATCATATATATATATATATATATATATATATATATATATATATGAAAGATGAAGGGTGAGTCAAAGATGATTGCAAATTTTATTACTGGGTGATGGCAATAATTATGGTGTAATACACACGGAGAAAGAGGATAGGAGAGATAGAAGGGATGCTCAAAATACTGAATTAGAGGATAGTGATGGCAAAACATTCATGAAAAAAACACTGATTGAGCCAAGAATGTTATATTTTGTTAGGTTATCAATCAGATTTGAAAGAGGTGTGAAGAGCTTTTAACATAAGCAATAACTGAAGAACTCCATCACTACTAAACTAGGCCAAAAGTTAGTAAATGAAATGAAGACAGAATGATGTCACACATAAGGGGGAAATAAAATCAGTGAAACCGACTTGGACAGAAGGACTGAGGTTAACAAAACATTGGGGGACTCTGATAAAAGGATATCGATAATTTTGGGGGGGGAGGGTATGGTTACACATTTTGAAGTGAAAAACTAGTTCTAAAAGGCTAGGTGGTGCACCTGGTTAAGTGCTCACATTATAGTGCCCAAGGACCTGGGTTCAAGCCCCTGGTCTCCACCTGCAGGGGGAAAGCTTCATGAGAAGTAAAGCAGGGCTATAAGGGTCTCTTTTTCCCTATCTCCCTCTCCCCTCTCAATTCCTCTCTGTCTCTATTCAATAATGAATAAATTAAAAGACTCATTAAAAAGAAATAAAAATATATAAAAATTAATTCTAAAACAATTATATGTTTGTAAATTTAAGAACAAATAAAAACTACCATAAAAAAGAATACTTGGAGTAGGGCACCAAAGTAAAAACCCTGGGCTAAGGGTGAGGGTGGATGTTCGGCTTCATGGGGCAGAGGGGTGGAGGGGTGGGGGGTAGTGGGGAGGATGGGATGGGACACAGTCTTTTGATGGTAGGAATGGTGTTTATGAACACTCCTACGAATTTTTAGTCATATAAATCACTAATTAATATGAGAGGGGAAATTTTGATTGAATGTCTCAAACTTTTTAATGCACAGACTGCATCTTTTTAATACACAGGCTGAGTCTTTGATAAGTTGACTCTTAAAAGCTTAGACTAGAGGGAACAGAAGCAACCGGTGGCACAGCTACATACAAATAATGTCAAAGGACATAAATTATGGTGATGTTGTCTATGATACAGCAAATCCTAACAAAGGGATTTTTCAGTCAACCCAAATGCCAAATAATGTGATTATAGCAATAACTATCCATTGCCTTCTTAAACCCTAAGACAGCAGGAACCTCCTTCCATTCCAGGTGGTTCACTTCCAAACAAAGTCCCAAAATGTAGATATAGACCAGGTCCCATGAGATAGGGCATATATTCACATGTATCCATAAATTAGGGCAAAATATATACTTGAAAGCAAAAGTACACACTAGTCTACAGTGAGTCAATATGAAGTTCCTAATGAAAGTGTCTACTTACACTTAGATAACATCCTCACCTATTTCCTCTCATACTTTCCTCACTCACTCCCAAGCTATCCTTATCAAAGCAAATACTGCAAAAGCTGAATAAGAGCAAGAGACTGGCATACTTTAATGATGACTCTTTAGTCACTATCATGCCACCCCATCAGCTAGGGCCCCAGTCGGGGAGTCCTGAGATTCCCAATCAGACATGATGGGCCTAGACCTAGAATAAATTCCTCTCTCCATTGTTACCGGTCATCTCTATCAGGAACAACAAAATAGACCCTTTTGTGGGCCTTGCCCTCAACTCGGATCAACAACGGTAGAGAATATTCAAACCTCCAAAGGGAGGATGGACAACATACTCTACCCTACACCTGAGGAAGATAGGTCCTGATATTGGGGCAGCTTGGAATGTTCCTACTCATGACTACAGAATGTGAGGTCGGATCTACAGGGATTCAAAGGTTACATAGGCTCCTAAGCTGAATATGGTCCTTGGATCAGATCAAATTGATGGGGTTTACAGTCAACAATATTTATATACCTTTCCCATATTTGGGAGCTAGTCTTTTCCCTGATCCAGCTTTCTGGTCCTTTATGCAGCCATACATCATCTCCCCAGACAATAACTTGGATCTATCTGCATTTCAGACTTCAGGCTCAGGGGAAAAAACAAACACTAGTATAGCCACAGGCCCTTTGGAATATAACTAAAATATGCCTACTAGCTATCTACAAAATGGAGAACCCCCTCCAATTCTTCACATGAATTTTTCAACCTTTAGGTCCATGATTAGTCAACAATTTCTTCGGCTTTATATGTTAACTCTCTTTTCAGCCACCAGGTTACAGATGCTAGCATGATGCTGACCAAACTTCCCTGGACAGACAACCCCACCATTGTGATCTGTAGCTCTGCTTTTCCAGAGCCCTACCTCACTAGGGAAAGAGAGAGGCAGGCTGAGAGTATGGATCGACCTGTCAATGCCCATGTTCAGCGGGGAAGCAATTACAGAAGCCAGACCTTCCATCTTCTGCATCCCACAATGACCTTGGGTCTATACTCCCAGAGGGTTAAAGAATAGGAAAGCTATCAAGGGAAGGGATTGGCTATGGAGTTCTGGTGGTCAGAATTGTGTGGAGTTGTACCACTCTTATCCTATGGTTTTCAACACTTCCTTTTTATAAATATTTAAAAAAGAAAGAAGAAAAAACTGGAAAAATTATTAAGTTTATTTGGAAAAAAAAAGGGGAAAAACACTAAAAATTACTTGGATGAATTTTGACTTTTGCCAGTAGGAAGAAATTATCTCTGTTAAACAGATGAAAACAAAAACAGAACACTGAGTGTTTGAAAATGTGGGCCTGTTGATACGGGCATATTCAGATTAAGTATGATGGTAACAGTTGAAACCACAAAGTCAGCTTACCTCCCCCCTTTTGAGCAGAGAAGAGAGAATATAATCCAGGACTTTATGTGAAATGTGAAGTTCGGTGAATGATAACTTTTACTATAATCAAGAAACATAGTCTTAAAAGCCAGACAAGATGTTTTCAAAGGAGAGAGGCATGTGTAGTGAACTATAGTAACTGCCCAATTTTTTATTAGAGTGATTATCTCCATGAGTGAGTACACCCCAGGGTTCTGAGTATCATCTTTATTAAGATTCCTTTACAGCTGAAGAAAGGAATTTAATATTAACAGTTTTGTTGGTAGACCTATTCCTAAGAGGTATATTATTGATCATTCAGGCATTAGGAAATGATGTAAAATATGACCCATAAATCTAGCCTTCTTTAAATTCAGGTTATAAATCTACCCATTACTTTTCTGATCTGTTATGAATAGCCTTGGGACCAGAAAGTGTTGGTGAAATTATTATTGCTTGGGCAGAATCCATGAGCAGTTAGCATCAACTAGAACAGCAGCTTCCACTTTGTAGTATCCCTCTGACTTCAAGGCCATATGATCTCAGAGACCTGGACAGCTCTCTAATCAAACAGCTTTTTGATGACCATTCAAAAAAACCATAGTACTTTCGTTGCCCTTATGGTACTCATACAGGCAGAAATTCCTAGAAAACGATGCATTTATTAACATATAGTGAACAGATACTCCAACCCAGGTAATGCCACCCACACAGAAACAAAGTTCTTAAGAAGAGTAAGAAGTCAGTGAATATATAGAGGAATAGAGAGAAAATAATTTTCAAGGGCTAAAGAGATGCAGGCTGTTAATTAAATGCCTCAAGGCATTTAATTCTTCATCTGTCTTCATGTGCTCTCTCCAGTCCACAGAAGAGAACATAATTAAATATATAGGCTATTCAATCCCAATTTCTGAATTCAAGAAGAAATTAATGGCTCTCCTAAAATTAGAGTTTGTTTTTTGGTTTTTTTAAATCCACATCAACCCAGCATCAGGACAAATGTATCTCTATTAAGGCTGGGAGAGATTTAAAAAAAAAAAAAAAGGGAGGGAGAATATGGCTACTGCCAGAACAAGCTCAACAGACAGGAACAGAGAAGAATTTTACCGGCAGAAATTAGAAATTGTTCTTTCTCACTCCACTGACACATAAGTAATAAGTACAGAACTACCTTCTGCTCTCTTTATAATCTGACTTACAAAAATGATGCCTCAAGAGATACAAATAAAATATGTGATTTAGTGTGTGCGCTGATCAAGGTGCACCACCGCCCGGCCCCCAAAATCTGTGATTTAGTCAAGCTGCACCACTCTACCCAGTACAACTGACACTATTTTTAAAAAATATGTTTGTGTAAAGAGTTAATTGTATTTATATATTTTCTTCAAGTTTGGGAGCTACTCTCTGCCCTGATCCAGTTTTTTAGCCTTATTCTCAACTTTGACACCATCTTCCCAGACAATGTTTAGTCTATCTACAGGTTAGCTATCAAGTTCTAGCAAAAATTACCACAGTCATGGGACTCTAGAAACATACCTCAAATAGACTTCCTAACATCTATCTACCCTAAAATCCGTATTTACATCTGCTCTATTGCTACTTTATGGTTCCTGTTCATTAAACATTTTGTCCTGTTTTATATCTTACTGGATTTCAGCCACCAGGTTGCAGAAGCTACTATGATCCCATACTAAACTCCCTGGGCAGATGACCTCACCAATGGGTTCTGGAACCTCACCTTTCCAGAGTTATATCCTACTAGGGAAATAAAGAAACAGGCTGGGGGTATGAATCAACCTGCCAATGTCCATGTCCAGTGGATAAGCAATTACAGAAGCCACACCTTCCACATTCTGCACCCCATAAAGATATCTCCAGTGGTCCGGGAGGTGGCGCAGAAATAAAGCACTGGACTCTCGAGCGTGAGGTCCCGAGTTCAATCCCCGGCAGCACATGTGCCAGAGTGATGTCTGATTTTTTCTCTCTCTCCTATCTTTCTCATAAATAAATAAAATCTTAAAAAAAAAAAAAGATATCTCCAATATGTCCTGGAACCTCACCTCTCCAGAGCCTTACCCAACTAAGGAAAGATAGAAACAGGCTGGGGGTATGGATCAACCTGCCCATGTCCAATAGAGAAGCAATTACAGAAACCAGACCTTTTACCTTCTGCATGCCATAAAGAATTTTGGTCTATACTCTCAGAGGGGGAGAAATGTTAAGGGAAGATGACCAGAGGGCTCTGAACTCCAATTCCACTGGGACCCAGACAGAGAAGAAGGGGGAAAATAGTTAACCTTTATCTGTGATCTTGGGAGAACAAAAACAGTTTCCAATGGAGAGAATGGGGACACAGAACTCTGGTAGTGGGAAAGGTGTGGAATTATACCTCTGGTATCTTATACTTCCGTAAATAAATATTAAATCACTAATGATTTTTTACATAAGTAAAATAAATAAAACATCAAAGCACCTGTATATATATATCTACATATATATGTTGCAGTAAACCTAAGAATAAGACAAACAAAAATATTTTTTTGCTTGTGATATAGTTTTATGTAAGCCCAGAAAATTAGTTTATATGTGACGCTAAAACTCTTTTGGCCATGGGCCTTTTCAAACCCTCTAGACTGCAAATTATATGATGCAATCTTCAGACTAAAAATGGCCACAGATAAACACAAGGTAAATTGATGTTTCATGTAAGAGATATGTACTATTTCAAAGAATATTCAGAGATGTTAAAAATGAGATTCTGCCTCTATTTGACCAAAGTGCTTAAGATAATGTATGTCAACAACTCCTACATCCTAAGATGTAACTTTGAATAAAGTTATATTTTTTTACTACCTTACTGGGATAGACAGTATTTCTAAACTAAGACAGTCTTTAGGAAATCAAATATCCAGAGAAGACAGATTTTATTACCTAATTGTAAACATATTAAATACAAACAATGAGACCTGATCAAGATTATCTGGAAGTAGAAGGAAGATGTAACTACACGGAGTGCAGGCAATGAATGAAAAATACAAAGTTTATTTCTGATTGCAACATACTTTTTAATGTCTATAGCCCTTGCTGAAGGGGAAAAACCTAAAGCATTGTGTTTTGCCTGTTGGGATATTGTACAGATGTGTTTGAGTTAGGCAGGACCCCAAAACTACCATATTTCCATGCGAATATTATTATTTACATATCAATCTTCTGCCTTGTTTTAAAGTGACTCCTCCACCACCACGTTATCCCCTCAGGGTATTGCTTCAATTGCTAGGACGCTTCCACCTTCCCAGTGTACCCTTTGCCTCTCTCCACCCCCTTTTCCCATTCCCAGGAGTGCTGAAACCTTATTCCCGGAGTGTCTTGTTTCCTAGCCAATCCCTTCCCGACTTGCCACTTCCAGCTTTTATCCTATAAATTCCGATGCTATTCCAGGTTAGTTCTCTTTGCCCCTTTTCACCTCCATGACCTGACCCAGAGAAGGGTTGCTGTGCATAGTGGGAGGCAGCATTTTGCTAGCTCCACGTGGCCGGAACCCCCTCACCGCTCCAGTCTCTTCTCTCTCCCCCACGGTGCAGCCTGACATTGCCCTTCTGTCTGTAAATCACTCCAAATTCCTAGACATAGTTGATTAAACTAAAAATAGATATCTAACTAAAGTCAGTTAAACAATAGTTCAGCCTATGGTATGACTTTCAGCAAAAAGATAAGACCAAACTGCCTGCATGGAATGAAGAAAAATAAGAAGATGGAAATATTTAACCATGAGAATTAAAGTTAAAATACATACATAGATTCACCTATTCAATAATCATTTATTGGGGGGGTCTTCTCATGTCATAATGAAAAAGAACAGATATGAAGTTTCTCTTCTCAAAATTCTAACATTCTTATGGTCAAACAAGTACAAAGTGATCTTTTAAATAAATAAATTAGATGACAGATTATTATTATTTCTATGAAAGAAGTAAATGGAATTTTTAGATAAGGAATAACAAGGAACTACTCTAGATAAGGTAGCCTGAAAAGACATATAAACTGAAGATTGAAAAATGAGTTCTATATTTGTGAAATTTGAGAGGGAAAAGTATTTCAAATGTAGAGAAAAGCAAATACAAAGACCCTGAAGAAATTCCTCAATGCATTCCCGGAATACATAGGGCAATCAGAATGAGCTAGTGAAAAAGACAAACTCAGAAAGACAGAGGTGAGACTGGAAGATCCCCAACTTTTCATCTGCACTATTCCAGCCCTAGGGTCCATGATTGGTCAACAATTTGTTTGGCTTTATATGTTAGCTCTCTTGTCAACCACCAGGTTCCATATGTTAGAAGATGCTGACCTGGACAAACAACTCCAACAATATAAACAAGACAAAGAGGTCTATATTTGCCACTTTTATTCAAGATAGTACTGGGAATTCTAGACATGAAAAGGTAGGAACAAGCATCCAAATTTAAAAGGAATAAGTAAAAGTATCTGTTTGCATTTATTTAATATTAATATATATAGAAATCATTAGACTTTCCACAAAAATATTAGAATTAACAATTTCAATGAAGTTGCAAGATACAAAATCAACAGCAAAAACAGTTACATTTCTATAAACTAAAAACAAAATATCAGAAAGAGAAATAAAGAAATCAATCACAGGGAGGGAGGTAGTCCAGTGACCCTGTGCTCATTGACTTGCATGTGTGAGGCCCCAGCTTTGATCCGTGGCAGCAGGTATGTCAGAGTGATGTCATTCTCTTTCTCTTCTCTCTCATAAAACAAATAAATCTTATTTAAAAAGAAACTAGTCCGAGCTGGGGAGACAGTATAATAGTTCTACAAAAGAGTCTCATGCCTGAGACTCTGAGGTCCCGGGTTCAATACCCAGCACCATCATAAGTCAGAGCTAAGCAATGCTCTGGGATCTCTCTCTCTCTCTCCCTTTCCCTCTCCATCTCCCTCTCTCTTGCTCTCTCTCTCTCACACAAAATAAATAAGCTATTTTTAAATCCTATTTATAATTGTATCAAAAAAGGATAAGAGTAAAATAGGAATAAATTTAGCCAAGGAGGTGAGAGTTGCACACTAAAAATTAAAAAAACACTGAAGAAATCAAAGAAGACATAACTAAAAGGAAATAATAACAACATCCCTTTATGATCAAAACACTACAAAAAATAGGAATAGATGGAAAATTCCTGAAGATAGTGGAGTCTATATATAGCAAACCTACAGCCAACATCATACTCAATGGTGAAAAACTGGAAGCATTTCCCCTCAGATCAGGTACTAGACAGGGCTGCCCACTATCACCATTACTATTCAACATAGTGTTGGAAGTTCTTGCCATAGCAATCAGGCAGGAGCAAGGAATTAAAGGCATACAGATTGGAAGAGAAGAAGTCAAACTCTCCTTATTTGCAGATGACATGATAGTATACATGGAAAAACCTAAGGAATCCAGCAAGAAGCTTTTGGAAATCATCAGGCAATACAGTAATGTGTCAGGCTATAAAATTAACATTCAAAAGTCAGTGGCATTCCTCTATGCAAACACTAAGTTAGAAGAAATTGAAATCCAGAAATCAGTTCCTTTTTCTATAGCAACAAAAACAATAAAATATCTAGGAATAAACCTAACCAAAGAAGTGAAAGACTTGTATACTGAAAATTATGAGTCACTACTCAAAGAAATTGAAAAAGACACAAAGAAGTGGATATTCCATGCTCATGGGTTGGAAGAATTAACATCATCAAAATGAATATATTACCCAGAGCCATCTACAAATTTAATGCTATCCCCATCAAGATCCCAAGCACATTTTTTAGGAGAGTAGAAAAAATGCTACAAATGTTTATCTGGAACCAGAAAAGACCTAGAATTGCCAAAACAATCTTGAGAAAAAAGAACAGAACCGGAGGCATCACACTGCCAGATCTCAAACTATATTATAGGGCCATTGTCATCAAAACTGCTTGGTACTGGAACATGAACAGACACACTGACCAGTGGAATAGAATTGAGAGCCTAGAAATGAGGCCCCACACCTATGGACATCTAATCTTTGACAAAGGGGCCCAGACTATTATATGGGGAAAGCAGAGTCTCTTCAACAAATGGTGTTGGAAACAATGGGTTGAAACATGCAGAAGAATGAAGCTGAATCACTGTATTTCACCAAATACAAAAGTAAATTCCAAGTGGATCAAGGACTTGGATGTTAGACCAGAAACTATCAGATACTTAGAGGAAAATATTGGAAGAACTTTTTTCCGCATAAATTTTAAAGACATTTTCAATGAAACGAATCCAATTACAAGGAAGACTAAGGCAAGTATAAACCTATGGGACTACATCAAATTAAAAAGCTTCTTCACAGCAAAAGAAACCACTACCCAAATCAAGAGACCCCTCACAGAATGGGAGAAGATCTTTACATGCCATACATCAGATAAGAGTTTAATAACCAACATATATAAAGAGCTTACCAGACTCAACAACAAGACAACAAATAACCCCACCCAAAAGTGGGGGGAGGAATTGGACAGAATATTCACCACAGAAGAGATCCAAAAGGCCGAGAAACACATGAAAAAATGCTCCAAGTCTCTGATTGTCAGAGAAATGCAAATCAAGACAACAATGAGATATCACTTCACTCCTGTGAGAATGTCACACATCAGAAAAGGTAACAGCAGCAAATGCTGGAGAGGGTGTGGGGTCAAAGGAACCCTCCTGCACTGCTGGTGGGAATGTCAATTGGTCCAACCTCTGTGGAGAACAGTCTGGAGAACTCTCAGAAGGCTAGAAATGGACCTACCCTCTGACCCTGCAATTCCCCTCCTGGGGATATATCCTAAGGAACCCAACACATCCATCCAAAAAGATCTGTGTACACATATGTTCTTGGCAGCACAATTTGTAATAGCCAAAACCTGGAAACAACCCAGGTGTCCAACAACAGATGAGTGGCTGAGCAAGTTGTGGTATATATACACAATGGAATACTACTCAGCTGTAAAAAATGGTGACTTCACCGTTTTCAGCCGATCTTGGATGGACCTTGAAAAAATCATGTTGAGTGAAATAAGTCAGAAACAGAAGGATGAATATGGGATGATCTCACTCTCAGGCCGAAGTTGAAAAACAAGATTAGAAAAGAAAACACAAGTCGAACCTGAAATTGGAATTGGAGTATTACACCAAAGTAAAAGACTCTGGGGTGGGTGGGTGGGTGGGGAGAATACAGGTCCATGAAAAATGATGAATGAAATAGTGGGGGTTGTATTGCTAAATGGGAATCTGGGGAATGTTATGCATGTTAAAAAAAAAAAAAAGAAGAAGAAGTAGAAACGCAAAGCAGAAATTGCCTGAGTTTGGAGTATGGCACCAAAGTAAGAAACCAGAAGTATACTAGAGTTTGCAGTGAGTACCTCCCTAATACTTCCTCTCCACTTTTCCAAGCTTTGGGTCCATGATTGCTCAACAATTTGTTTGGCTTTGTATGTTAACTCTCTTTTCAGTCACCAGGTTCCAGGTGTCATCAGGATGCCGGCCAGACTTCCCTGGATTGAAGACACCACCAATGTGTCCTGGAGCTCAGCTTCCCCAGAGACCCATCCTACTAGGGAAAGAGAGAGGCAGACTGGGAGTATGGACCGACCAGTCAACGCCCATGTTCAGCGAGGAAGCAATTACAGAAGCCAGACCTTCTATCTTCTGCAACCCTCAATGACCCTGGGTCCATGCTCCCAGAGGGATAGAGAATGGGAAAGCTATCGGGGGAGGGGGTGGGATATGGAGATTGGGCGGTGGGAATTGTGTGGAGTTGTACCCCTCCTACCCTATAGTTTTGTTAATTAATCCTTTCTGTAATAAAAAAAAAAAGGAAATAATATTCTGTGTTGATGGATAGAAATTGTTAAAATGTCCATACTACCCAAAACAATTCAAAGATTCAACACAATACTTATCAAAATGTTAATGTTATATTTCACAGAACTAGGAAAAAAATCCTAAAATTTATTTTAAAAATTCCCAAGTAGTAATAGGTGTAGGTTTGACTTAGAAAGGAAGAGAAGAAAGACCAGAGAAAATGGGAAAATATATATAAATATAGACAGATAGTTATGGAAGTAATAGTTAAGCCACATCTGTGATGTTGGGAACCTACTGCAGCTTCCCATGGGAAGACTGAGGACACAGAACTCTGGTAGTGGAAATGGTGTGGAGTTATATGCCTGTTATTCCATAATTTGTAAATTAATATTAACTCACTAGTAAAAAAATAAATAATTGAAATATGGGTGCAGATACCTATCATGGATAAATATGAAGTTCTATTTATGTGACAACAAATGTTATTTCTGCCCCCAGTAAAGTGATTTAGAAAAAAAAAATCAGGTTGTAGCTCATTTATATTGTGTACTGTGAGAATGTGCATTTGTTTTTTAGCACTACATTATATACAAACAGCACAGTTCTTGACTATTGAAAAAGTCATGATGTATTTTTCTATATTTCTATGAAAAAAATGCATCATGACTTTTCTGACAACCCAGTATAAGCAATTGTATACAGTAAAGTACACATCATAGATGAAAACAGATAACTTCCTAGAAAGATGCAGTCTACCAAAACTTAACTCAAGGAGACACAGAAAATCTGAGTGAGGCTGTAACAAATAAATCAAGCTAGTCATTGAAAAAATATATAAAACCCAGTTTTTCAATCTATCACAGATTCTTTCAAAATGTAGAAGAAACAATAATGCACTTTGTTGTATGAAGTCAATAGTATTCCTTTTTAACACTTTTATTTATTAAATAAAGACAGAAATTGAGAGAAATGGGGGAATAAAGAGGGAGACTGAGAGACATCTGCAGCACTGCTTTACCATTTGTGAAGCTCCTTCTTTCAGGTGGGGACCAGGGACTTGAACCTGGGTCTTTCATATTGTAGTATCTGCATTCAACCAGGTGTGCCATCACCTGGCCCCAAAGACAGCAGTATTCTAATATCAAAGAGACCAAGAATTCCTAATAAAAGTATAGATTAATATTCCTTTATGTATACAGAAACAAAACTCTTCAACAAAGCATCAGAGAACTGAATCATACACCTAGTAGGAGTTATCCGGGGGATACATGAGTAGTTTGACATATAAAATTTTTATCAATGTAATACATCAGATTAACAACTGAAAGGACAAAACCACACACTGTGGCAGACAATAATGGCCAAGAATGCAGGTCCTGAAAGCATAGTTTCTATACTATATAGACTACTATACTAGTTTCTTCACTAGTATGATCTAGAACAAAACAAACAAAAATAATTCAATGCCTATTTCCCCAGAGGATGCTTTCAGGATTAAGTTAATTTAATTTAAAAGATTTAGAATAGGGAGTTGGGCGGGTAGCGCAGCGGGTTAAGTGCACGTGGCGCAAAGCACAAGGACTGGTGTAAGGATCCTAGTTCAAGCCCCTGGCTCCCCACCAGCAGGGGAGTTGCTTCACAAGCGGTGAAGTAGGTCTGCAAGTGTCTATCTTTCTCTCCCCCTCTGTCTTCCTCTCCTCTCTCCATTTCTCTCTGTCCTATCCAACAATGACAACATCAATAACAACAACAGTAATAACTACAACAATAAAACAACAATGGCAACGAAAGGAAATAAATAATTTTTAAAAAAAGATTTAGAATAGTACCTGACACATACTAAATGCTAATCCAGATTTTCTGTTATTTCACCATTTGTAGTAAACTTGTTAAATTCTGTGAAAAATCTGACTTGCTTATCTCTAAACTCTATTTTCTTCTATACTACAAATATTTCAATTGCTATACTCAATTTACAAACTTAGAGGCTACTGAGAATTTACACACACACACAAAGAGAGAGAGAGAGGTGGAGAACAAACTTTTCAGTGGGGCAAGTAGTGAGTGGTACACCCAGCTGAGTGCACATGTTACCATGTACAAGGATCTAGGTTTGAGCCGCTGCTCCCTATCTGCAGTGAAGCAGGTATGCAGGTATCTTTCTCCCTCTCTCTTTCTCTCTCCCTTTCTCCTCCCACTCTGCCTCTCATTTCTCTCTGTTCTACCTAATAAAAATAAAAAAGAAACTCTTCAGTATGATAACAAATTTAAATAATTCAAATCTTGATAGGCCTACTTAAGCCTTCTCTTCCCTCAGTGTTTTCCTGCTGAGAAAATGAAAGAATCCTGTCATGTAAGTCATATTTTATTTAATTTCCTTCCTCATATTCTCTATAGAATGCATACTTCAAACAAAACAGAAAAAATATCCTGGCATTAAAACTTGAATGCGAGGAGACAGAAAATAAACAGAACAGGGAGTCGGCGGTAGCTCAGTGGGTTAAGCACACTTGGTGCCAAGCGCAAGGACGGGCGTAAGGATCCTGGTTTGAGCTACCAGCTCCCCACCTGCAAGGGAGTCACTTCACAGGCAGTGAAGCAGGTCTGCAGGTGTCTATCTTTCTCTACCCCTCTGTTTTCCCCTCCTCTCTCCATTTCTCTCGTTCCTATCTAACAATGATGACATCAATAACAACAACAATAATAAGACAAGGGCAACAGAAGGGAAAATAAATAAATGTTTTTTAAAAAGAAAATAAACAGGACAGATGATAATGTATCCCATTTGTATATACTTTCTCCCTAGCAATAGCATACTAGTATTATAAGCTGTCTGCCTCTCTCTTCTGGATTACTCTTCTGACTGGCTTTATTTTCACTCCTGCTCCCCCACAGTTAGTATAGACTCCAGGAACAGCCAGCCACACTTAATATGACATATTAGATCATTACTGTTTTCGTCATGCCCTAAAGAGTCCTACATAACCTGGTCCCTGATTCTTCTCTGTTTTCTATCATCTATGAATCTCTCCCTGCTCTTAACACAGCAGGTCTAGTTGAGTTCTATGTTGATCTCTAACAGGAAAAACACAGTCACACATTAGGGTGCTTTAACTTACTGTTTTCTCTGCAAAAACATAGTCCCTACTTGGCTCCCTCTCTTAATTCATACAGGTCTGTGCTTGGAGAGACTTTTTCTGACTATTTTATCTAAAACTGAACACTGTAACTCTCTTCCTTCTTACTCTGATCTGTATTTCTTCATACCAGTTATTGATACTTGATGGTAACATTATCATCTGTTTATTTTCTGTCTCCTCCGATTCAAGTTTTAACTCCAGGATTTTTGTTTTGTTTTGTTTTGTTTTGTCTATTGTTGCCTAGAGCAGTAATCAACACATGATAAGTTATCAATACATATTTGGTGACTGAGTAAAGAGAAAGATCAGATAAAAAGAAAAAGAGTAACAGAGACACTATCTTAAGAAGTTGTATCAAGGAGTACATGCTGGCACACACATTACCACTTAAGAGGACTCAGATCCAAGTCATTTCCCAAACTGCAATGGGGAAGGTTTACAAGCAGTGGAGCAGTGCTGCAGTGCCTTCTCTCTCTCGCTTGCTCTCTTTCTCTCTCTCCCCAACCCTCTCTATTTCTCTCTGTCTTTATCAGAAAAAGAAAAAGGAAAAATAATTACAAGGTCTCTGGGATTAATTGTTTCATCTGTGTAACCAACATACAAATCCCAGCAATAACTCTGGCGGCAGAGAAAGAAACAAAGGAAGAAAGAAGAGGCCAGGCGGTGGCACATCTGGTTACATTGTCATACTACAGTGTGCTAAGAGCAGGGTTCAAGCCCTTGGCCCTCACCTACAGAAAGAAAACTTCAAGGATAGTGAAGTAGAGCTGCAAATGTCTTTCTGTCCCTCTCCTTCTCTTTCTTCCTCATCCCTCTCAATTTTTCTGTCTCTATCCAATAATAAATAAATTAAATAAAAAATAAATTACTTTTAAAAAAGAAAGGAAGAAAGAAATAAAGAAGAAAAAAGAAAGGGAGGAAGGAAGGGAGGAGAGACATGTATGTCTACAGGAGAACTGGAGTTTTCTCAGTCTCTGGAATTGCTTGACTTCATCCAATTTTCATACTTACAGGCTCAGTTATAGTCCATCTTATACCCTAGAATAGTCACCACTTTTTTTTTTTTTTTTGCCTCCAGGTTCCTGCAGTACAAATACACTGCTTCTGGCAGATTTTTTTTTCCATTTTTTTTAATTGGATAGAGAGAAATTGAGAGGAGTTGGGGAAAAAGGGTGACAGGGAGAGAATGATAGACACCTGCAAACCTGTTTCACCACTTGTGAAGTGACCGGGATTCCTGAGCAAGTCCTTGTGCTTCATACTATGTGCACTTAGGCCAGTGCACCACTGCCCGCCCACACCATATTGATTTCTTGTAGAAAAAAAAAAAAGAAAAACTTAACGAAACCTAAAGATTGGTACCAGGAATCGAGTGCCAGGTCTAAAGAGAGTGTGGGAGTGGCTCAATTGGCTGTCAGGGTGGGGAACAGTACAATGGATTAAGCGCATGTGGCGCATAGCGCAAGGACCTGTGTAAGGATCCCGGTTCCAGCCCCCTGCTTCCCACTTGCGATAAAGCAAGTCTGCAGGTGTCTCTTTCTCTCCCCCTCCCTGTCTTCCCCTCCTCTCTCAATTTCTCTCTGTCCTATACAACAACGAATGACATCAACATCAACAACAACAATAATAACCACAACAAGACTACAACAACAAGGGCAAACAAAAGGGGGGGAATGGCCTCCAGGTGCAGTGGATTCATGGTGCAGGCACTGAGCCCCAGCAATAACCCTGGAGACAAAAAAAAAAGAAAGGAAGGAAGGAAGGGAGGGAGGGAGGGAGGGAGGAAGGAAGGAAGGAAGGAAGGAAGGAAGGAAGGAAGGAAGGAGAAAAGGAGTAGGTGTCGAGGTTGAGAAGACAAGACTGGGAAAGCAAGTGAAAGGCTGGATACCTTATACCCCTGAAAAACAAGTATTTCAGGAACTTTGATGTCACTACTGTAAGACATACCAGTGACAGTAAAGAATAGTGACTTGTTTTATTTCATTTTCTTGAGTAAAGTACAATAGGAAAGGGGAAGTCATTTCTAGATTGCCTGGTTAGTGCCAGAGAAAAACAGCTTTAAAAAAAAGTTCTGCCTTGTGTGTTACAAATTAACATGGCAGAAGAAACCCACAAATTTATGTGACCTAGTATTGGAATATCGGGGAGAATAAGAGAGCTCTGTAGTGTCCTCTCATAGGGGGCCCCTCCAGCTCTGTAAGAACTCAGGCAATGTGACTGGTGACCAGAGGATAACATCTTCTCCAAAGCTGTTGGAAATGCAGATCCTATCAGATATTCTCCCACCCACAAGGCCTTAGATTGTAAGCTTGGGGAGAGAGAGTAAAGACACAGTGGCAGACTGCAAACCTGAAGTACAAACAGGAAACAGGTGAACTGTAGATTAGACTCCTGGTTCTTCTGATACTGTCCTGTTTAGCATCCTGATGGTGTTGATTTAAGTTGGTTATAGAACATAACCTTTGCCCTGTTGCTGAAACAGGCAGGCTCTAAATTCCAGAATTACTTAGTGTATTAGCAAGTGTTTCTTATTTGTTTCTATATTTCAATTCATAAAACACTGAAAATTTGTATAGTAAATAAATTCAATTAGGTATCTGTAAGTTTTTCTGTCACAATAATAAATATAATACTTTAAATCTTAAGATAATATTTTGTTTTTTAAAATCTCATTTTTGAGGGAGATAGTGCAACGTTTAAGCAATACGCTTTCTTTTTAAAAATATCTTATTAATTTACTATTTTGGATAGAGACAGGAATTGAGAGGGAAGGAAGAGATAGAGAGGGAGAGATATCTGTAGCACTGTTTCACCACTTGTGAAGCTTCCTCCCTGCTGGTTGGCTCTAAAGACTTGAACCCGGGCCCTTATGCATTGTAATCTGTGTGCGCAACTAGGTGCACAGACACCGGACTCCCAGCAAAATACTTTCATGCCTGAGGTCCCAAATTCAGCCCCTGGTGGTACCCTAAGTCTGAGCTGAGTACTGCTTCAATTTAAAAAAAAAGGAACAAGAAAAAGTAAATTTTAACAATTAGAATAAAATGAAACTCAGCATTTGTGTGTGTGTACGTATATATATTTTTATGTAAAAGTATAGTAACCCAGACTAGAAAGAGAATCCACAATCCTTTAGTATAAATGAATCTAACATTCTTGTTTTCATTGGTCCAAAAGGGGAAGTAATATTCAGTTTCAGTAATCACATAATTTTTCCAGGTGGTACAATGGGAAAAGAAATGAAGGTGAGGGGGAGTCAGGCTGTAGCACAGCAGGTTAAGCGCAGGTGGCGCAAAGCTCAAGGATCGGCATAAGGATCCTGGTTCGAGCCCCCCCGCTCCCCACCTGCAAGGGAGTCACTTCACAGGCGGTGAAGCAGGTCTGCAAGTGTCTATCTTTCTCTCTCCCTCTATCTTCTCCTCCTCTCTCCATTTCTCTCTGTCCTATCCAACAATGACGACATCAATAACAACAACAATAACTACAACAATAAAACAAGGGCAACAAAAGGAAATAAAAAATTTGAAAAAAAGAAATGAAGGTGAGGGGAGAAGATAGTTAACAGCCACTTTTTAAAATGATTTCCTGGAAGGTGCTGCACAGCACTTCTGTTTGTGTCCTATTTACTAGAACACAGTCATCTGTTCATATTCAAGTACAAGGAGACTGGGAAATGCCTACATTCTGGTGTGGTTATATGCTAGAGAATTACTGGAGGGTTATATTACTAAGAAAAGAATAAATATTGATGTTAACTAGTAACCCATGCCACATTTCAGAATGGTTTCCAGAGCAGCTAGACACACTTGTTGTTAAGGATGAGATTATTAACCAGTTAAGTGTTAAACTTAACTGGTAGTTGCAGAAGAGGACATGTGACCTGCAGAGGTGAATATTTGCTATTGGTCTTTGCAGAAAAAATTAGCTGACCTAAAACATTTGAGTGAGGTAGTCCAATCTCTGACTTTAACACTATGTTGTAAAAGCAGTTTCATTTATAAAAATGATGGTGGTCTGGGTGTAATAGTTACATTTTATTTGGGAAGAGACAATATTGCTTTTTCTGAAATAGTGTGTTGGCATTAGCTCTGAAGAAATTCCTGTTTTGTTTTTAATTTGTTTGCTTGTTTTGTATTGCTTTGTTTTGTTTTCTGCTGTAACTAGAGTTAGGTTCTCTGGAATCTTCAGTCTCTTGTTTCTACAAGATTCTGCAAAGTTCTTGAAACAACTAAATATGAATCTTGAGAGCCTGTCTGAAGGTTCTAGCAGGGGAGTGCAGCTACTTGTATACCCTCAACCAAAGTCCAGTCCATTTCTATTCCAGGAAGGCATGCCCTGTCCTTTTCGACTGAAAGCGCAGCTTTGGGAGGGACATACATGGAGTGGTGAGGGAGGAAGAAGACACCCACCTAGCCAGCCAGATCAGCCAAATCAACCCTGGCGATCAATGGAGTGACAGATGTCACAACCAGATTGCCCTCACATCCAAAACAACTAAATATGAATCTTAATGAACTCTGTCAGATAATAAATGGCATCCCCCCCAGGAGTCATTATACATATTGTTACTGTTGTTTTATTGAATAATGGAAAGATTGCATTGTTTAAGCTAGGGAACATACCGGTTCAAATCCTTATTTGAATATTAATAAACAAATATGTAAATATTAATGAACAAAGCAAAGGAAAAAATAATCTTTTAAATTCCCATTAAATGTCTCCTCCTCCTCCAAGAGGGTTCTTGTGATCTGAGAGATGAAATTAATCTCACCTTCCTCAGTTTTCTGTAGCATTAAGTTCATACCGCCATTGAGTCTGTCATATCAGACATATTTATCTTCTCCTCTAGAATGTGAAGTCCTTGATGGTGTAGTTTTCATTTTGATAGCTTCTGAGTATTCAGTGCC
This sequence comes from Erinaceus europaeus, assembly GCF_950295315.1. Taxonomy (NCBI): domain Eukaryota; kingdom Metazoa; phylum Chordata; class Mammalia; order Eulipotyphla; family Erinaceidae; genus Erinaceus; species Erinaceus europaeus. The sequence continues at coordinate 81,277,139 of NC_080170.1, forward strand.
CCATGTAATGCCTGACAATAAATGTTCAACAAATGAATGAGTTGAAATGTGAAAAGGTTAAATAGCCTTTATCATACCTTTCACTTTTCCCTCTTGCTCTAGAGACTATCATACTATCTCTATCTTACTCACTGTGGTCCTACGCTATTTAATATTTACATCAATGACCTTCCAGAAACTTCTTCAAGGAAGTTCATCTACGCCGATGACACCTACTGTGCAACTCAGGCATCCAAGTTTGACATCCTTGAGGAAACACTCACGAAAGACATGTCTCTGATATCTGATTACTGTAAAAAATGGTGACTGATCCCTAGCACTGCAAAAACGGTATCATCTGTTTTCCATCTACACCATGCCTTGGCCTCGCGTGAGCTTAATGTGCAGCTTGATGATACGAGAATCCAGCATGAAGCCCAGCCAGTCTATCTTGGCATTACTCTCGATCGCACCCTGTCATTTCACGAACATCTCATAAAAACTGCAGCAAAGGTGGGTGCGAGGAATAACATCATTGCAAGACTGGCCAGCTCCTCATGGGGCGCGAGCGCTTCCACACTACGATCATCATCTCTGGCATTATGCTATTCCACTGCAGAATACTGTGCCCCAGTATGGTTCTGTAGCCCCCATGTCCACTTGGTCGATTCCAAATTATATTCCTCCATGAGGATCATTTCTGGAACCATCCGTTCCACCCCGGTTCCATGGCTGCCAGTTCTTAGCAACATCGCCCCGCCAGATACTCGTCGGGATGCGGCATCATCTAAGTTCATTTCCCACGTCTACGCTCGACCGGACCTGCCAATATACGCGGATATCTTCGCCCACCCTGTTCAACGCTTGACGTCTCGTCATCCAATCTGGTCTCCTATGCCTACACTGAACTTCTCTGTTCCAGACTCTTGGAAACAGAGTTGGCAGTCAGCTGAGGTAAAGAACAAACACCTCATCACAGACCCCTGCAAGCGTCAACCCAGCTTTGACCTAGCACGTTATGATTGGGCCCTCCTCAATCGCTATCGAATAGGCCATGGCTGGGGAGCCAGAGACGACCCAAACTGCCCCTGCGGCTACAGACAGACTATGACCCACATAGTCAACGACTGCCACCTCTCCAGATTCAAAGGAGGTCTCGAAACTTTACATCAGGCTCAACCTGACGCTGTTGACTGGCTACGGAAGAAGGGCAAACGCTAGAAGAAGAACTCACTGTGATGATTATATTTCATTATCCTTTCTCTTCTCAGTTGATTTGCTCATTTATAGAACAACATAAACTATATGTGTGTGTGTGAAAATAACTTTCTTTTTTTTTAAATAACTTTCACATTGAAAATTTCAAGATATGAATTTTCTTACTCTCCTGAAATTCTCATTCTGTGCTACTTTTCTTCTGTGAACACTACTTAGTCTCATCCTCTTTTCCGTCCCTCACATACATTTACCTTTATGCAATCCATCATACAGCGAAGCAGAAGAGAGAAAAAAGATAACTTCCTGATATCCCCCTTCCCTTTCTCTTACTCCATCAATCCAAAAACACTTGGACTTGTCTTGGCAAGAACTAACTGATGAGTACAGTAGGTTCCCTGACCTGAATTTTAAGCTTCATCATAAAAAAAGAATGTCTTCTTTCTCCCACTCTCCACAAAATATGGCCTTGGTTACAAGGGCTTATGATTCTTATATTAAAAATATATTTATAAAATACTAGGCATGACAAAAATAAGAACCCATGAGAATAAATATTCCCATGATACTCTTTATAGATCAGAGAATGACTCTGCCTTTGTTGCAAGGGGCCCATGATAAAGATAAAAATAAAAATAAAATGCTGTCTTTTTCCTGGTCCTCACTCTTGTCCTCTATATCTATAGGTCCTTCTGCCACTTATTAGTACTGCCGCCAGGACTGTCTCTGAGTGTTCCAGATTCCTAGGCACCCACCAGATGCAGCTGCCAGGCTGAAAGGAAAGAAGAATTGATTTCAGTTTCCAACTTGAGACTCCTTACTGCTCTGACCTTGAACAGGGCTATTTCATTTTCTTGCCACTCCTCAGTCCATAGCCAGAGTTTTGTTCTCAGCACTGTTTTGATACATTTCCTCCAAGATTTTTTTTCTTCACTTATTTTCTGTGGCCTCTCATCTTGGCTGGCCCTCAGCCCTGACCCTCTCCATGCCCAGCAGGTTCTCTTTGCCAATCAGGATAATGATAGGCTCTAAGAAAATTGCATTACTGGCTCTTTGCAGGCTGACAGGCACTAGGAAAAACCAAGGGTACCTGGTCCATCTTTTCTAATCTAGTCTGAGAATCCCTTTGACCCTTGTGAATGAAGAGACTCATTCTAAAATTGAGGTGCTTGACCTTTGGCAGGACTTTTTTTTTTTTTTGGCTTTCTTTTGGTAAGATGAAAATAACACTGTGAAGGCACAAATATCCACACAGAGACACAGAGACAACAATGTCAGATTGATGGCAAAAGCTTCTTGGAAGAAAGCAGCATTTGTGTTAGCATAGAACATTCAAGGTCTGAGGAAACACTGCAGGAATACTCAAATCTGGTCAGGCTTACCAACAAGGAGAGACCAACTAAATTCAGTAACTCTCTAACCAAACATTACACGTATCTTTCCAGTATTGCTAGAAGCTAGTCTTGTCTAGGAAATAGGGGTTCTTGTACAGAAAAGCTATTCTAGAGTCTCCTGCTCATTCCCTTGGCCCATTTTCTTCCTCCATGGACCACATTTTTGCAAAAGATGACTATATAAATCTTTCTAAATCAAAGTTTATCTTTACTACTAAGAGTGAAATGAAGACCCTTAATTTCTTTTGCAATATGGAGATTAAGAACATAGAAATTGGTTATTTGTTCTACTTAGGCTACCTGGACCTTAAATTTCTTCCTCCTACAAAGGGAAGCATTTACATCTTTCTTTAAGTTCTTCCCAGGCTCTGCTGCAATAATTTACTCCTTGCTGTGTTGAGTGTATCACAATTCTGAAAGGAAGAGAGACATGATTGACTTTCAGACATACTGGTTTCTGTGTAGCATAAATGGAAACTTTACAGAAGACACTGTACTGTAACCTTAGATGGGGGAGAAGTGTGAGCAATGAAAGCTATGCTCCAGAGTCCTGGGTACTGATTCTTTTTGAGAATCTGTTGAGTGGATTTGTATCCACTCTTAAGCATCTTCCTTACCCTCCTGCCATCTAGTTCACTACATGTGGATCAAATACTTTTATGTGTCATTTATACACATTGTTTTCCTACTTGGTATAACTACAAATAATTAATTCAGTGAGACACCTTTAAAAATTTTTTTTAATTATCTTTATTTATTGGATAGAGACAGGTAAAAATCAAGAGGGAATGGAGTGATAGAGAGGGAGAGAAACAGAGAGACACCTGCAGCTCTGCTTCACCACTTGTGAAGCTTTCCCCCTGCAGGTTAGGGACCACCTAGGGGTCCTTGTTTTCAACTAGGTGCATTGCGCCACCAATCGGCTCCTCAGTGAGACACCTTTTCAAATCAAGTTCACAATGTTTGGTAGAAGCAAGAATTCCTGGGGTCAGATTTGCATAAGCTATCTCTCTCTCAGTTTTCTCATCTTCAAAATGTCACATAGAACTAGGGAAATAATGCATGTCAAAGTTCTTTACTCTCTTCCCACAGATATTTTATGAGAGTTTCTCTGCAGTTCAGAAGATAACTAAGGATATAATTGTGAGTATAGAAAGTGGTACCTCCCCCATGAATTTTTCAATACAAAGTACACATTAGATACACATAGAAATTAAATAGTAATAAATGATATGTTTCATTTGCATTAAAAGTATAACCTATTTATTGGGGCTAATGTCTGAGAAATGTTAAGGGCAGAGGAAGCAGAACTGGACAGAAAGAACCCCAGACTCTAGAGAAAATCTGTGAAAGGTCTGGCCAATTCAAGAGAGACTAAGGAAGTAGGACTGCTTGACGATCTCACCAATGTGTCCTGGACCCTTGCATCTCCAGTGCTCTGGTCCACTAGGGAAAGATAGAAATAGGCTGGGGGTATAGATCGTCCTTTCAATGCCCATGCTCAACAAAGAAGCAGTTACAGAAGCCAGAACTCCTACCTTCTGCTTCCCATAAACCACCCTGATCCATACTCACAGCGGGGGAGAAGTGATAGGATGAAGATAAGGGGATTCTAAACTCCAGCTCCATCAGCATCCAGAAAAAGAGAAGGAAAAGGAGAGGGACATATGGAGGTAGCTACAATGTTATGAGTGGCTTAGAGGGCAAGAGAGGATTGAATCAGAAAAAGAAGGGACAACTATGTATAAATGTGGACAGGTAGTTGTAGAGAAGATGGTTGGCCCATATCTAAAACTTCAGGAGAACAGTGGTGGATTGCAGTGGGGAGAGTGAAGATTCAGAACTCTGGTGGTGGGAATGGTGTGCATTCAAACGCCTGTCAACACATAATTCTGTAATATAAAAATAAATTTAAAAAAAGAAAATAGGACTGCCTATTAGAGAGGAATTCTGTCTTGAACATAAATGAACAGATACTAGTAATCCCCACTATGACCAGTCACTTCATTTGGGGTTGTTTCAGAAGAATGTGACCTTGGCTATAAAGCTCAGGTAGGAGACCAACCCATCACCTGGGGCCCTAATCAGGAAATCCTTGCACTCCCACACAAATATGATGGGCCAAGACCGCTAATGGACCCCTCTCTCCACCATCAATGGTCACTTTCACCAGGAACATCATCATAAGCCCTCTTGAGGGCCTTCCCAGTATCTTGCCCTCTTGCAATGGTAGGGAATGCCCCAGTCTCCAAAGGGAGAGTGGGTTATCCTGCCCTGCTGCCCAAAGAAGATTGGTCCCGAAATGACTGCAGCCTAGAATGTCCCTAGCTTTTACTATGAACTGTGAGCTAAGACTGATAGGGACTCAGAGGTTACACAGGCTCCTGTGCTAGATATAAATATATATGGGCCCTGGGTCAGGTAGATGGGGTAAACAGTTTTGTTCATATACTTTTTTTTTTTTTCAAGATTGAGAGCTACTCTTGGCTCTAATCCAACTTTCTAGACCTTTTCTCTACTCTGACACCATCTTTTCAGACAGTGTCTTTGTCCAAATCCATGTTAGCTATCAAATTCAAGCAGTAACTAAGATAGTCATGAGCCCCTAGGAATGCCTAAAATGGATTTCCTAGCTTATATCCACCCTAAGATTCCTATTCTCTTCTGCTCTGTTCTTACTTTATATTTCCTGTTTTGCACATAACCAAAACAGAACAAGACTTGGAGCTGAAAAGACTGAAGCCAGATCTGGCAGAAAATACTAAGCCCTATGAAGGTCTTTATTTTAAGAGCAAAGAAATGCTGGACAAATGATTATTTTGTCCTGCTTTATATCTTACCGCCTTTCGGCCACCAAGTTGCAGATGCTACTATGATTCCATCGTGACTTCCCTGGGCAGATGACCTCACCAATATGTCCTGGAACCTCACCTCTCCAAAGTCCTACCCTACTAGGGAAAGATAGAAACAGACTGGGAATATGGATTGACCTGCTAATTCTATGTCCCACATAGAAGCAATTGCAGGAGCCAGACTGTCTATCTTCTGCACCTTAAAAAGAATTTTGGTCCATACTCCCAAGCAGGGGAGAAATGATAAGGGGAAGATGAACAGAGGGCTCTGAACTCCAACTCTATTAGGACCCAGAGAGAAGAGGAAAAGGGGACGGACATTTGGTTATAATAATAGGTATATGTATTACTTGGAAAGGAAGAGAAGGTGGGACCAAAGGGAAAAAATGAGCAAATATATACAAATATAAACATATAATTGTAGAAATAATAGTTAACCCCTCTCTGCAATCTTTAGAGAACTGCTATAGCTTACAACGGAGGGATGCACAACTCTCATGGTGGGAACGGTGCAGCACTATACCCTATTATCTTGTAATTTTTTTAAATAAATATTAAATTCCTAATAATTTTTTTTAATTCATCACAAACTATACTTCAATTTCAGAATTTTAGAGTTCTATTTCTTTTTAACAACCCTACTAAAACAGCCAGTACTTACTTAACACTGTAGAAAGGTTCTTGGAAGAAAAACTACACACAACAAAAGCAGGTTCTCAAAATCGATCATTTCAACTTGTTTTCTCATTAGCACTGTAGTTGAACCTACTGATGCTACCCAGACACAGCTTATAAATGTCTGCTCCAAACCAGTTCATGCCTTTTTGAATGTCCTTCCCTATTCTCTGTAAAAAAATTACCTTCTCTTTCTACATTCTGCTAAGGTACTCCCAGCCCATCCCATGTACCCCACACCACCTAGGCTGATTATTTCCTCCTTCTCAACATTCTGCTGGCTCTAACAGAGCATGGTGAGGCTATGGAGTTTATTGCAATGTGTTCCTTTCATTTTATTTTATTTTTTACCTTTTTTGAACTTCTAGAACTCAAAGGCTTTTGGAGGCACTTAGAAAATGAGAAATAGCTTTCCAAGAAGCTTATCTTTTTCCAAGAAGCTTAGCATTAAGGAGAAATTACTTACTGTACAAAACAGAAACAAATAGGAAATTTAAAAACCTCTCTAGAGCCTCACCCTACTAGGGGAATATAGAGACAGGCTGGGGGTATGGCTAGGCCAGCCAACATCCATGTCCAGCACAGAAGGAATTACAGAAGCCAGAACTCCTTCCTTCTGCACCCCAAAAAGATCTTGGTCATACTCCCAGGAAGAGAAAATGTTAGGGGAAGATGACTAGAGGGCTCTGGACCCCAATTCTACTGAGACGTGGAACATTTATCACCAGGAATCTTTGTTTTCATACCATCAATGAAAGGGAAGAGAATCTGGAAACCACGAGAGGAAGTCAGGTACTATTTATCTTATCTAAAATGGAAATTAAAAAAGGAAAGACACTAGGAAGTAGTAATAGATGTAGATGTTACTTAGGAAGTACAAGCAGGGCCATATATATATATATGGGGCCAGGTGGTGGCACACCTGGTTGAGTGCACATGTTACAATGCACAAGGACCCAGGTCCGAACCCCCAGCCCCCACCTGCAGGGGGAAAGCTTCACAAGTGGTAAAGCAGGCGTCTCTCTGTCTCTCTCCTTCTCTATCAACCCCTTCCCTCTTGATTTCTATCTGTCTCTGTCCAATAAATAAATAGATTTAAAAAAAAAAAAATATATATATATATATATATATATATATATATATATATATGGAGAAAGAGAGGACCCGTATCTATGGCCTTGGGAGAACTATGGCAGTTTCTGATAGAGGGGGATGAGAGTACAGAACTCTGGTGGTAAGAATGATACCCCTATTATCTGACTATTTCATAAATCATTATTAAATGACTAATAAAAAAGAAGAGGAAAAATGTGAGACATGTCATAAAAATAACAATTAGTAATAGAAACTAATATGTTCAGCGCTTTATCTATACCATAAATCATCCTAAAAATTATATAGATATACTCAATTTTCATTTAATTGTCACAACAATTTCTATGAAGTGTGACTAGTATCCTTATTTTATAATGCTTGATGGTGGGTATCACCTTGCCCCCAAAGCTTTTTGTAAAAAAGAAAATGTTCTTTGGTAGCTGATTTTGAGCCTTAGTTGTCCCGTGTGCTCAGGAGGGAAGAGTTAATGAAAAAAGCAGATGGAAGTTAAATGGCTTCTCTCCCTTTGTTATGGGCAGTCTGGAGTAGTGAAACTTCAGTTGACTCCTGGGGGGTGGGGTGGGGTGGGAGAGTAGGGAATGAAAAGTAGAGAAAGAAGCAAGAAGCAGAAAAGAAAAAGAAAATGGGGGGAGTTGGGCAGTTGCGCAGTGGGTTAAGCGCACTGGCACAAAGCTCAAGGACCAGCTTAAGGATCCGGGTTCAAGCTCCTGGCTCCCCACAAGCAGGGGAGTCACTTCACAGGCAATGAAGCAGGTCTGCAGGTGTCTATCTTTCTCTCCCCCTCTGTCTTCCCCTTCTCTCTCCATTTCTCTCTGTCCTATCTAGCAATGATGACATCAATAACAACAACAGAAAAAACAAGGGCAACAAAAGGGAAAATAAATAAATATAAAAAAAGAAAAAAGAAGGTGGGATTTAGTTGGGGCTTTCAAGTTAACTCACCTGATGGGGGGGTGCTTTGCTGTGTGTGTGACCCAGGTTTGCAACCTTGGTACACCACATGGAATACTGGAGGAGGTATTACTGTGCTGGGGGAAGTAGTTTCAGTGCTAATCTATAAATACACTCTGTCCGCTTTCTCCCTTTCTATCTGAAAAAGTTGGTCTAGAGTAGTGAAACCTCAGTGATAACAGAAACATGATAACAATAAAGTGAAATTTTGCAAGGAAAAGAGTTTACAAGATAGATTTTAGGAAATTTTTTGTGTTTTTTTATATATTTATTTTCTCTTTCTTTATTTTCTTTTTTAAATTTTTTTATTTATAAAAAGGAAACATAGGAATACAGATTGGAAGGGAAGAAGTCAAGCTCTCACTATCTGCAGATGATATGATAGTATACATAGAAAAACCTAGAAAATCCAGCAGAAAACTACTGGAAATTATTATACAATATAGCAAAGTGTCAGGATACAAAATCAATGTACAAAAATCAGTGGTATTTCTTTATGCAAACACTAAATCTGAAGAAGACATCCAGAAATCACTCCCATTCACTGTTGGAGCAAAATCAATAAATTACCTAGGAATAAACCTGATCAAAGAAGTGAAAGACTTGTATACTGAAAACTATGAGTCACTATTCAAGGAAATAGAAACTGATACCAAGAAACAGAAAGACATCTCATGCTTATGGATTAGAAGAATAAATATCATCAAAATTAATATTCTCCCCAGAGCCATATACAAATTTAATGTGATACCCATCAAAGTTCTATTCTCTCCTTTAAGAGAATAGAACAAAAACTACAATAATTTATCTGGAACCAGAAAACACCTAAAACTGCCAAAACAATCTTGAGGAAAAGAAACAGAAATGGAGACATCACACTCCCAGATCTCAAACTATATTATAAGGCCACCATCATCAAAACAGCTTGGTACTGGAATAAAAATGGGCACACAGACCAGTGGGACAGAATTGAAAGCCCAGAATTTTAGAAAGTTTTATTATCTATTCTTCTTCTCCTTGAGAAATTTCACCACAGGACTGGAAGATAGCTCACATGGATAGTGCATATATGTCTTGTCATGTGTGCAGCCCAGGTTTGAGCTCAGCTCCCACTGCACTGAAGGAAGCTTCAGTGAATGGGGGACTTTCTCTCTGTCTGTCTATCTCTGTTTCTGCTTTGCATTCTGAATGAGTCAGCCTGGAGTGATGAAGTCTCAGTAATGACAAGAAACAAGAAGAGAGGAAGGAAAGAAGAAAGGATGGAAGGGAGGGAGGGAGGAAGGAAGGAAGAAAGGAGAAAGGGAACTTCAGTAAAAATTAGCATCGCTTTTTAGAATTTTCTGTCTCAGATTTTCTTTAGTCCCTAATTACATGCTTCCTCTCACCTTAATAGAGCTGGATAGCCCAGTTCTGTTGAGTTTACCGGAGATAAGGTCTCCGAGAACACTGGAAGGAGGGGCTGGGTAGTTGCACACCTGGTTGAGCACACATATTACATTGTACAAGGACCCAGGTTCAAGCCCTTGGTCCCCACCTACATCAGGGAAGCTTCATGAACAGAGAAACAGTGTTGCGGGACTCCCCCCCCCCCCGCAATTTCCTCTCTGTCTTTATACAAAACAAATAAAATAAAGCCCATCTTTATCTGGATCTGGAGGGTAAGAGAAAGGAAAAGAGAGTGGAAAGGGTTATATCCACATTACAGTGAAGGGTTATCTTCACATTACAGTGAAGGGAGATTTTAAAAGAGTTTCATGGAATGATGTGAGTCCATGTGTTGAGCTTGAACACAGAGACTTAGAGTAAAAGCACTAGTTCTCTAAGTCCATCAAAGCAAGCCTGAGGGTTCAGGAAGGTCAAGGAGAGGCTACTCTGAGACCACTGTGGCAGAGAATTCGAACTTCTAACTGAACTGGAGCTAACCTGCACTATTCTGCTTCCTCTTCTTTAACTCTCTTCTGAGTTACCCACCAACCTCCTCCTCTCCCGGACTTTACTTCCAGAATCACTGGTGGCAAAAACAGTGGGCAAATCTTTGCCCAAGGACAAATAATTATGACAAGATAATTGTAATTAGTGTGGTAGAGTTCAGGGAGAAAAGTGCCTTTCTTTTTCAGATTGCAGGGTTTTATTTGCATTTGAAAAAAAAATCACATTAGGGTAATATTAGATTATAAAATAGCTTCTAAGAGAATGTTTCAGAAGATTTACAACAACTTCTTGCATGCACACTCTTATTTTTTAATTAAAAATACACATATGTAGCCATTAAATTACATGTACTCAGAAGGTAAGATTAATTGATTACCAGATGTTTCTAGATTTAAAGTGGAAAAGACTGGTGGAAGTTTAAAGAGAAAAATACAGAGGGTTTAAATGAACAAACATTAAGGAAAGTTGTTAAGTCAAGGTTTTAAAAAATTGTGGAATGAAAGTTATTGAAAAATCATTAGTGGGGCCAGGCGGTAGCATACCTGGATAAATGCACACAGTACAGTGCTCAAGGATCAGGGTTTAAGCTCCTGGCCTCAACCTGTATGGGGAAAGCTTCACAAGTGGTGAAGCAGGACTGCAGATGTCTCCTCTCTGTGTCTTTACTTCTCTACCTCCTCCCATCTCAATTTATCTCTGTCTCTAATAAGTAAATAAATACAATATTTTAAAAATCATTAGTCACCTGGGAGATGGTGCAGTGGATAAAGTGTTGGGCTCTTAGGCATGAGGTCTTGGGTTTGATACCTAGCATTGCACATGCCAGAGTGATGCTCTGGTTCTCTCTTTCATCTCTTCTCTGTCTCTCATAAGTAAATAAATAAACACATACACTTTTTAAGAATCATTGCATTAAATTATTTCTAAGGAGTTTTCAAAAACATTTCTAAGGGAAGGAATGAATTTCTCTTAGATGATTATATAACTAATGATATATATATATATATATTTAAATTTTAGCTGGATGACTTCAATGAGATGTATATACTTGTGGTGCTACAACTGCAATCAGTATGTTCAATCATCAATTATTGCTAAATCCCCCAAGCCAAAAGTTAAATATAGTTACCATGTACTAAATGTACTTCCAAATAGCTTCCTTATGTTCTTCTTACAAATATTTTCATTCTTGGTTAAACCTTTCCACATGTTAGACTACTTGCTTCCTTGAATTCCCCCTTAACCTTATCTCATACAATATTTCATAGTTTTCTCTCTTGATTCAACAATGACTGGAAATAGCACACTGGCAGGTAGCTCCAGGAGTAGAGCCCATGACTTACATGCATGAGGCCCAGGTAAGATCCCTAAAATCACATATGACCAAGTAGTGCTCTGGTATCTCTCTCTCTTCTCCCTCCAAAATAAATTAACATATATTTTTATTAATTACAAAAATTGATTTTGGGGCTATCAGCAAAGTCATAACATATTTTTCTATGCAAAAATTTTGACATGACTTTTCTGACAACCCAGTATTTAGGATTGCAGAGTTTTTATGGATATCTTTCTAATTCCTTCATATTATAGATAAGAAATCAAGACAAAATTGACTAATTTCCTTCCCATAAATGTGCAGCTGGTTAAAGGCAGAAGTGATGAGAGACTAGACCCCAGGTGTCCCTACCTCAGGTCTTAGACTGTATTATTTGTTCTTTAGTAGCCTTACTAGGACAGCTATCTCATCTTTGAATTTTCCCTCCTGAGATCCTTTGTCAGCTCATTTTGACTCTTCTAAGGCAGAGTTCAATATGACAATATATTTATACAAGGACAATCTCATATGCTCTGGATTGTTTCCTAAATGCATTTTGTGGCCTTTTGGCCCAGCCAGCACATGGAGCATATGTCTCTAAGTAGGTTGCCCCAAATGTTTTTGCTCTGCAAGGAATCTTAAAACAGAGAAAAGAAATTTAATAAGACAGTCATTTTTTTCTCCCCTCAAATCACACTGAAGGCAAATGCATAACAGAATGCTTAAAAAAAAAAAAGCCATGATCCCATGACCCTATACATTGTTATCCATTTGATGCACTTCCTCTGCTGTTCTCACAGACATCCAATTTAATATCTTTTGTCCTAAATCTGATTTAGCTATCTCTAAGCTGTCTTCCTTTTGCTTGGAATTAGTGAAAAGACATCCAGAGTACAACAATACATTGAGATTAGTATCCAACACATAGTTGGGAGTTATGCGGTGCAAAAGGTGGAAGGTCTGGCTTCTGTAATTGCATCTCTGCTGGACATGGGCATTGGCAGGTTGATCCATACCCCCAGCCTGTTTCTATCTTTCTCTAGTGGGGCAGGGTTCTGGAGAGGTGGGGTTCCACATTGAGGGCAAGGTCCTATAGAGTCCCACAAAAGGGTCCACTATGTTGTTCCTGATGGAGACGACCAGTGACAGCGGAGAGAGGGATCTGTTAGAGGTCTAGACCCGTCTTATCTATGTGGGAATTATGATTCTAATGATACATGGGATTCACAATATTTAAGGACCAGATTAACTTGTTGGCTAAATGATAATTCTTAAACTAAGATATCTAACAGTAGATAGAATAATAAAAATAATTTAACTAATAATATTAGTACCTATATTTTAGTGGTAAGTAAAACTCTTCCCTAGGCCATTACTCAGTAGCATTAGTTTATGGTTTTAAGTTAGTTTAACAAAGTATTTCCTTCTTGTTTCTTAATCCAAATCAAGGAAACAATCTCTGATTCAGGTGCCCTCCTAACAAAGTATTCATAGAACTGATTACTAATGTGATTTAAATTGGTTGGTGTATGCTTTCACTTTCATAGGAGTACAACTTGAGAAACACAGAAAAGACCATCTTGGCTGCCTTTGGGAAGTATGGGTCAGAGAAGAATGAGGTGGAGAGGACAAAAGGCTAGATTACCAGCCCAATTGACTCAGGTCAACTCTTAGAACACATCATCACTCTTAACAAAGTTAGAAGTGATATCAAACATATAACATAGGCAGTCTTTATGGCATTTTTGTCTTTAGTAGAGATTGCTCAGAAGATCTAATATACAGATTAAGTTACTTCTCCCCTAGGGAATTTTATTTACTTTGCTGTATTATGCAAAGCAATGCAGCACACTGGTATGTAGCACATACACTCCCAACTTCTACCTCCCAGATTTTATCCTGACAACTCATCGTAAAATGCCAAATAGAGGGCATTATAAACAAAATGTTGTTTATACACTTATGCATGTGTAGCACAAATGAAAATAGCTCAAAATCAGTGCAGGTAGTGATGCTATGGGTAGGTCAGCTTTTCTTTGATTATAAAACATATTAATAGGGAGATAGCATAATGGTTATGCAAACAGACTCTCATGCCTGAGGCTCCAAAAAAGTCCCAGGTTCAATCCCCCGCACCACCATAAGCCAGAGTTGAGCAGTGCTCTGATGTTTCTATCTCTGCATTTCTCTAAAATAAATAAATAAATAAACAAAACATATTAATGAACTCGAACGTCTTGAGACTAAGCACTAATTCTGGGTTATGCATTTTACTAGGAACATCACATATTTTACCTCACTTCTCTTTACAGATCTTTAGATTTACTTATAAGAAGGCAATTAAATCTAGCCCAGTCATTAAAGTCAGAGATATGAGTTAGTAAGTCATTACTTTTTTAATGGAAAAAGATTTCAAGATGTCAAAACCAAGAACTATAATCATGCACTTATCTTAAAGATGTAATTAATTAGTTACCTGTCTCATTTTTAGTAGGAGTTTATATGGTATGGTAGGTAAAAGCCCAGATTCTAGAGCCAGAGTTCATAAGCTCAATGATTAATTTTACTAGTTCTGTGACCCTGAACAAGTTATATAAATTTTCCTGGATGTGAGGGCGATTTGGCTGCCACATCTGTCACCCCATTGATCACCAGGGTTGATTTGGCTGATCTGACTGGCTAGGCGGGTGTCTTCTTCCTCCCTCACCACTCCATGTGAGTCCCTCCTGACGCTGCGTGCTCGGTCAAAGAGGACTGCCTTCCCCAAATAGAGATAGACCTGTCTTCAGTCGAGGGTATATGAGTAGCTGCGTGCCCCTGCTAGAACCTCCAAACAAACTCTCAAGTTATATAAAATTTCCATCCCATGTTTTCTCTATCTATAATATGAAGATAATAATAGATCTACTTTGGGGTTATACTGAAGACAGAATTAGGTACAGCATGTAAAATGCCTTAGTAATATGTAGCACATAGTAAGTACAATGAAAGTTGTTATTACTTATCTTTTTTATTTTACTCAAAGAAATTTTGAGGGGCTAGGGAAATAGCACTGAGGTTATGCAAAAGACTTTCACGCTTGAGGATCAAAGGTCCCAGATTTAAACTTTGGCACTGCCACAAGCCAGAACTGAGCACTATATGGTAAAACTAAAAAACTTAAATTAAATTTTAAAAACTGCGATGAAACAAGTCTGCAGGTGTCTGTCTTTCTCTACCGTCTCTGTCTTCCTCTCCTCTCTCGAGTTCTCTCTGTTCTATCCAACAACAACAATGGCAGCAATAACAATAATCACAACAACAAGGGCAACAAAATGGGGAAAAAAATGGCTTCTAGGAGCAGTGGATTCATAGCGCAGGCACCAAGCCCCAGCAATGACCTTGGAGACAAAAAAAACTGAAGTCAGTCTTGTAGTCTCCTGAAAAGAAGTTAGGGCTATAATTTTTTTTTTAATTCTTAGAGGAAATATTCCAAGAATAAGAATACCTACTTTTCCTAGTGGTGCAGTTCTGAAGTAAGGTATGAGTGTACATGCAGTGTTCAATCTGTTCTGGGGATAAATGGATGCAATATGTAGGGAGAAGTCATACAACTAAGCCTCAGAACAGAAATTTCCTGTTCATCTTTCTCCTTTCTATTTAATAAGTGTATTATTAAATCATTTCTTTAAGGAAGAAAAAAAGAGTCTAAGAATTACCAAGTGCAAGTCAAAGAAATAGAAGTACAATATATGGAGCAATAAAAACAGTTCTGCACAAGGAACTATAATAATTAGATAAAATATGCTCAGAAAGTAAAGTGGGCCCTTCTGTTATGAAGCAATAAGTTAAGCACAAGAATTTAAATCTGCTTGTGGGAGAACTCCTAAGAGACTTTGGTTTTCCCAAGTGAGCCATGGTTCCTTTTCAGAAACCCACAGACCTTGAATCCTCATTCTTCTAGCTGATGTTGGTGGCTCTGTAGTCAAGACCCAAGACAATATTAACTATCAGGTGAAATCAGAGAAATAAAACCACTAAGAGGGAAAAAACCAGAAACAATAGTGAATCCACTGATCTCAGACTGGTTTGGAGAGATGGCATAATGGCTTGCAAATGACTTTCATGCCTGAAACTCTGAGATTACAAATTCAGTCTCCAGCTCCACAATAAGCCAGAGCTGAGCAGTGTGCTCTGGTCTCTCTCACTGTAACTTTTTCTCAGTATCTCTCACTAAAACAAATAAAATATTTACACACACACACACACACACACACACACACACACACACACACACACACTGGTCTGAGAAATACAAATCAATCAATAATATTACCTTACTGCTCACCTCATTTTCCCCCAATGTATAGTCTCCAAGGTGGCCTTACTCCTGACAGTTCTAGGACCTTAGAATTCCTTCTCTCTAGGGCAATGTAACAACTGCTGAATAGCTGGCATACTGACATGCAACCTACCTTCTTAGATTTTCTATTCCATGGTCTCTTTCTCAACAGAGAATAATAAATGTATTTTATCTTGACACACAGAGTCTTTGAAATATCTAAAAATAATGATCTGGTATTCCTTTGATTGGCACCCGCCACCCCACCCCCACAGACTGTCTTGAAAAATTCTGACTCCTACTGTATCTATTTTGCTTTAATTGGTCAACGTCCAAATAATTGTAGTATCTACCAGAGAACCCAGAACTTCATTGTGGTCTGGTCATAGCACACTAGAGTTAAGACTAATGTTGCTTGTGATCATCACCTCTCTTCCCTTCATGCAAAGACTGTTATTATTTTTTTTTTCAAGCAGACATATCATACTGTTGACAGGTATTCAACTTGTAGTTAATTAAGTCCCCAGCTTTTCCGTGTGAACTCTGTCCAGGTAATCTACACCATCCTGAACTTAGTTTTATTTTTTACCTTAAATATAGAATCCCACATTTATTTCTGATATATTTCTTCATATTGAGTTAGACAAGGCACTAGAGAATGTCTAGATTATTTTGAATTCTGATTTAGTTCTGTAGCTATACGTTCCAGATTTGTGTTTCTTATAGGTTTAGAAGAAAAAAAGGAAGAGAGAAAGACAGAAAAAAAAGAAAGAAAAAGTCATTTAACCTATAGATTCACTGTAGAAGTAAAGCAAAAATCTTCTGACATTATTGAAAGTGTAGTAGGTTTGGGTACATGATGCAGAATGACTTCTAAATTAGACAGAACAATTTATAGACAGCCTTTTTCAATTCTTTCCAACCCACCTGCCTGGCATGTAAGGCACACAAAGAAGAAAAAATGAGGCTTCTTTAATGTGGGTACAGAGCAAGGAAGGAGACAAAAATTAGTGTCACTCCATGAATCTTCTTTCTTTGTCTCCCATCAATGATGTCTATATAGCTATTATCCTTCTGTTTTTTTGGGGTGGTGGTGGTACAGGGAGGATGATGTTGTGATGTGTTTATTCATGCTAGCAGGTTCAGTATGGATTCACATCCAGCAAAGCCTGAACCCCTTATGTGGCAGGATGCAGACTTTTATCTGCAGCTGGCAGGGTGGCTCCTATGTGTTGCAAGCAGTTTATAGAATCAAATAAAAGCTGCTTTTACTTTCTGGCACTTGAATGTTGATACAATCTTTTCTTGGTAAACTTGTTTAGGCATAGGATATTTATAAATATATATATGGAAGGAAGAAAGGGAAGAAGGAAGGGTAAAAAGAATGGGAGTAGCCTGAATCAAGTAAGTATCAATAGTGACTGGTCCTTGAGAACTAGGACATAACATTTTGTTTTGAGAGATCATCTATATAATGATCTATAATGGATCAAATCAGAATATGCAAAGTCATCTTAAAGTAACAGGACATATGTGACTTTATTTTTCACCAGAATGCTGCTCAGCTTTGGCTTAGGGTGTTGTGGGGGATTGAACTTGGGACCTCAGTCATGAAATTTTGTTGCCTGATAATGCTATCTCCTTGACGCTGCCAGTAAGACATATACATTAGTGGCTCCATAAACTATCTGATGATCAGAATCACTTGGAAACTCTATAAACATTTAGATTCTATAAACTCTATAAACATTTAGATTCTTATTCCTCTCCACAGACTCAATATATTTATATTAGAACAAAACAATTTTTTTTGTATTTCTTTATAAATTTTGCCGATGATTTTGTAAGTCTTATCCTTGTCAGCAGATTGACTTTGGCGATGACAGTTCTACAGCAAGAGGTTTGAAAAATACTAAGACATAGCTAACGAGCAATGTGTAGGTCAGAAGAGGGCTGGTCAACAGAGGGAAGGTGGCAAAAAGAGGACACATGACTTACTTTTGTACATGCTATTGGTGTCCTGGAAGCAGGATTCCTTGTTAGGATGCCAGAAGCATCTAGATCAACTGGAGAACAGGTTCCTGCTAAAGAGATAGAAGCCCTAAATAAGGAGAACCTGGAATTATTTAATATTTTATTAATTCCCCTTCTTGAGGTTCCTTGCTCATTGGACAACCTTATGATCTCTCTTCTTTTACCATTGGCCCATACGGAGGAAAGAAAGGGGCAGATCAGGGCAAATGTTTCCCACTGTAAATTAATAAACTGGCATCCTGATTATATATCAGTCTCTTGTGAGTTAGTATGAGTCAGCATCCCCAAGCCTGATTAACTCAGAGACGCTGCCAAGATCAAGTTTTGGATGCTGCAAAGCTGAGAGCTTGACTCTGGGTCTGCCCCAGTGAATTTATCAGAGCACAAGTGTCCCACCCAAATCCCGAAAGTCAGCCACTTAAGTTTCTCCCAGGGAAGGATGATGAAAACCCCACTTGCCAAGGAAACACAATATAGGATATTATTATATGTGTTTTACTGGGTGCATGAATTAGGAGAAAGGCTCTTTTTAAATTATTTATTTATTTGTTATTGGATAGAGACAGAGAGAAAATGAGACAGAAGGGGGAGATAGAGAGGAAGAGAGACAGACACCTGCAGACCTGCGACTCCCCTGCAGGTGGGGAGCCGGGGGCTTGAACCGGGATCCTAACTGGCCCTTGCACTTTGCACCATGTGTGCTTAACCTGCTGTGCTACTGCCCGACTCCCAGAAGAAAGGCTCTTATATGAACAATAACTTAAGATGCTTTCAGATATGCAAGCTCATTTGACACATTTGCAACAATTCTGAGAAGTAAGTCAGGCATTAGTATTGTTACTTCAGACATGAGGAATCTGAACACATAGTCACTTATCTCAGATCCAAAGTAAATGACACAGTTAAGATCAGATTTCAGGTTTTATTATTTTTATTATTATTTTACATTATTAGTCTTATTTTCTCTCATTTAATAAAGAAATATCCAAAATACATATCTATAGGAGTAATGTAAACACAAGTTGGATAGAATGTGACTGAGTTTGCTTGTGCATATCAGGGACTGGTTTAAGGACACAGACATGAAGGAGCAAGCTGACAGCAGAAGACAGATAAATAAAAAAAAAAAAAGAAAAGAAAGAAAACTCAAACTTTTTTACTTAGCCAAAACTAAGGAGTGATTCAATATAACTGAATGCATTGATGTTATTTTTGAGTAACTATTATATACACTTAGCTAGTGTTATCAAAAGCTTAAAGAATATTTTTATTAGTGATTTAATATTGATTTATAAAAGTTTAATATAGCAGGGGTATAATTCCACAGCTCTCCCACCACCAGAGTTCTTTGTCCTCATTTCGACCTTCTCGTGGTGCATCCCGTGAGTACCCATTCATTGGGGAAACTGACGATCCTTCCTAGCCGACTGAATCCACATGGATCCCAGTCACTTTCAAAGCCAGCAACAAGCAGCTCCTGACAGCTTTCAACCTGATGCTGTTGACTGGCTATGGAAGAAGGGCAAACGCTAGAAGAAGAAGAATTCCCTCCATTGTAAACTACAGAAGTTCTCCCAAGGCCACAGAAATGGAATGACTATTGTTTCTATAATTTATTCCACGGTCCTATCTTCCTTTCTAAATCACACCTACTACTTACTATTTCTGGGTGTCCTTCTATTTTTTCTTTTTTTCCCTCTTCTCTCTTTGGGTCCTGAAGGAATTAGAGTTCAGAGTCCTCTGGTCATCTACTTTTAACATTTCCCCTTCTGGGAATAGGGGCCAAAATTATTATTTTTTTTTAAATTTATTTGATAGAGACAGAAAATGAGAGGGATGAAGATAACAAAGAAGAGACACAGGGAAACACACCTACATCACTGCCTTACCACTTGTAAAGCTTTCCCCTGCAAGTGGGGAGCAGGGGCTTGAACCTTGGTCCTTGTGCATTATAACATGTGTGCTCAACCAAGTGCACCATCATCTGGCCCCACAAGACCAAAATTCTTTATGGGGTGCAGAAAGTGGGAGTTGTGGCTTCTGTAATAGCATCTTCACTGAACACGGACATTGGCAGATTGAGCCATACCCCCAGACTGTTTCTGTCTTTCCCTAGTGGGGCAGGACTCTGGAGAGGTGAAATTCCAGGACACATTGGTGAGGTTGTTTTCCCAGAAAGTTCAGGCTGAATCATAGTAGCATCTGCAACTTGGTGGCTAAAAGGCAGTAAGGTATAAAGCAAGACAAAATGTTTCATAGACAGCAAACAAAAAGTAAGAATAGAGCAGATGAAAACAGGGATTTAAGGGTGAAAAGAAGCTAGGAAGTCTATTTTAGGTATGTTCCTAGGGGCCCATGACTTTGGTAATTTTTGCTGGAGCTTGGTAGCTAAGTCAGTTTAAAATATTGTTTGGGATAATAGTGTCAGAGTAGAGAGTAGGCTAGAAAGTAGAGAGTAGTTCCCAAAGTTGAAAAAAGTACATAAGTACAATTAAGTATTTACCCCATCAATCTGACCCAGGGCCTATATATATATACTATTTAGCACAGGAGTCTGTATGGCCTTCAAGTCTCTGTCAGTCTGAGCTCACAGTCCATGGTCACAGCTGGGAACATTCTAGACTGCACTTATTTCAGAACTGGTCTTCCTCAAATTGCAGAGTAAGCTACCCCAGCCTCCCTTTGGAGAGTGGGGCAGTCCTTATCATTGCTAGTTTATAGTGAGGGTAAGGTTGTAGAGAGGCCAACAGAAGGGCTTATAAATGGTGATCCTGATGGAAGTGACCAGTGATGGTCCAGGAGGGATCTATTAGAGGTCTAGATTCATTGTATATATAGGGGAATCCAAAGATTCCCTGACTAGAGCCCCAGGTGATGGGGTGGGGTGGCCTAATAGTGACCAAAAAGGCCATCATTAAGTGAGCCATTCTCTTGCTCTTTTCTAGCTTTTTTAGTCTCTTCTTTACTTGACAAGCTTAGGCTTTCCCTCAGCTATTAAAGCACTGTCATTTGTTGTATTCAAACTGTTATTAGGTTTATGAGGTCTTGTCTCAAGTTACGGAAAAAATTCACCTAGATTTTACTGGAGTCTAAGTTAATGTTAAGTTTTACTGCATTTACTTGTTTTGTGATTCTAACAAAGGCTGTCATAGAGACAATAATTGTCCTTTAGTGTAGAACTATGTGAAAGCTTGATGGAGCTTAGGGGAGCTCTCCCATCCCTAGGTGGAGGTCTGGAAAGACACCCCACTTGTTAGCCTCTCTCCTTATAGAGACGAGCCAAGAGGAAAAGTCTCCCAGACTCAGTTTCTCCTTGTTAGTCACTCAATCCCACAGAAAGCCTACAAGCCTCTCACACTTAGTTCACCCTGCTAGCAGGCCAAATGGCTGCCTTCTTGTTCACTCAAAGTTCACTATAGTCATTCAAAGTTCACACATCCACTATAAATTCATCTTTTGATCATATAGGAGAACACACTCTATCATACACCCCTGCCAGTACCCGGCAGTGAGACCCCATGTTCTATTTTCTTGTGTTCTTTGATATCTGTGATTTACATCAAGTTTTGTTTTTCTTCTCCTCTACCTCACATTACTGGTTTAACCCGTATGCTTCTCTCAAATACATTTGGATAATTAACTTGTCTGCATCATGGAGACTAATTGTCTTGACCTTTATGTATCTCATCAATTCTTGTCATACCAACCCCCTACCATGGGGGCAAGCTGACCTTTAAGAAACCTGTAATTTTTGACATATGTGAAAAATGTTCTTTGTTTAACTCAGTATAAGAGCCTGTACCCACCTTCAAATAAACAGATGTTCGAACCAGATTGTCTCCCGATACCTCTTTCTAATTCATGCAGCCACTAGAGCTGGTGAGGGAGGGTTGGCTTACCTTCCTCCCCCCATTGGAGCCACTCCACACGAGCCCCAGGACTTTAGTTGATAATTTTTTTTTTACCTGTATATCTCTTGGCCAACTGTATACAATGTTTCTTCTACACATTATCAAGGGTGATAATAATGCTGATGCTGTCAGAAGAGATTAAGAGATGTATCTTACTTTCTTTTGTGTAATTAGTTAAGTAGATAGAGTAAGTGAAGTGAGATAGTGGATAGGAGAGTAGGGTGTCTAGGCCTAAATAATAAATATTTGATTAGAAAACTTATGGTGCTTTCTCTAGTCTTAAAGAATATCTTTTTTTTTTAAATAATTTATTTCTTTACTGGGGAATTAATGTTTTACATTCAACAGTAAATACAATAGTTTGTACATGCATAACATTCCCCAGATTCCCATTTAACAAAACAACCCCCACTATGTCATTCATCATCTTTCATGGACCTGTATTCTCCCCACCCACCCACCCACCCCTGAGTCTTTTACTTTGGTGTAATACTCCAAGTCCATTTCAGGTTCAACTTGTGTTTTCTTTTCTACTCTTGTTTTTCAACTTCTGCCTGAGAGTGAGATCATCCCATATTCATCCTTTTGTTTCTGACTTATTTCACTCAACATGATTTTTTCAAGGTCCATCCAAGATCAGCTGAAAATGGTGAAGTCACCATTTTTTACAGCTGAGTAGTATTCCATTGTGTATATATACCACAACTTGCTCAGCCACTCATCTGTTGTTGGACACCTGGGTTGCTTCCAGGTTTTGGCTATTACAAATTGTGCTGCCAAGAACATATGTGTACACAGCTCCTTTTGGATGGATGTGTTGGGTTCCTTAGGATATATCCCCAGGAGGGGAATTGCAGGGTCATAGGGTAGGTCCATTTCTAGCCTTCTGAGAGTTCTCCAGACTGTTCTCCACAGAGGTTGGACTAATTGACATTCCCACCAGCAGTGCAGGAGGGTTCCTTTGACCCCACATCCTTTCCAGCATTTGCTGCTGTTACCTTTTCTGATGTATGACATTCTCACAGGAGTGAAGTGATATCTCATTGTTGTCTTGATTTGCATTTCTCTGACAATCAGAGACTTGGAGCATTTTTTCATGTGTTTCTCGGCCTTTTGGATCTCTTCTGTGGTGAATATTCTGTCCAAGTCCTCCCCCCATTTTTGGATGGGGTTATTTGTTGTCTTGTTGTTGAGTCTGGCAAGCTCTTTATATATGTTGGTTATTAAACTCTTATCTGATGTATGGCATGTAAAGATCTTCTCCCATTCTGTGAGGGGTCTCTTGGTTTGGGTAGTGGTTTCTTTTGCTGTGAAGAAGCTTTTTAATTTGACGTAGTCCCATAGGTTTATACTTGCCTTAGTCTTCCTTGTAATTGGATTCGTTTCATTGAAAATGTCTTTAAAATTTATGCGGAAAAAAGTTCTTCCAATATTTTCCTCTAAGTATCTGATAGTTTCTGGTCTAACATCCAAGTCCTTGATCCACTTGGAATTTACTTTTGTATTTGGTGAAATACAGTGATTCAGTTTCATTCTTCTCCATGTTTCAACCCATTGTTTCCAACACCATTTGTTGAAGAGACTCTGCTTTCCCCATATAATAGTCTGGGCCCCTTTGTCAAAGATTAGATGTCCATACATGTGGGGCCTCATTTCTGGGCTCTCAATTCTATTCCACTGGTCAGTGTGTCTGTTCATGTTCCAGTACCAAGCAGTTTTGATGACAATGGCCCTATAATACAGTTTGAGATCTGGGAGTGTGATGCCTCAGGTTCTGTTCTTTTTTCTCAAGATTGTTTTGGCAATTCTAGGTCTTTTCTGGTTCCAGATAAACATTTGTAGCATTTTTTCTACTCTCCTAAAAAATGTGCTTGGGATCTTGATGGGGATAGCATTAAATTTGTAGATGGCTCTGGGTAATATATTCATTTTGATGATGTGAATTCTTCCAACCCATGAACATGGAATATCTTTCCACTTCTTTGTGTCTTTTTCAATTTCTTTGAGTAGTGACTCATAATTTTCAGTATACAAGTCTTTCACTTCTTTGGTTAGGTTTACTCCTAGATATTTTATTGTTTTTGTTGCTATAGAAAAAGGAACTGATTTCTGGATTTCAATTTCTTCTAACTTAGTGTTTGCATAGAGGAATGCCACTGACTTTTGAATGTGAATTTTATAGCCTGACACATTACTGTATTGCCTGATGATTTCCAAAAGCTTCTTGCTGGATTCCTTAGGTTTTTCCATGTATACTATCATGTCATCTGCAAATAAGGAGAGTTTGACTTCTTCTCTTCCAGTCGGTATCCCTTTAATTCCTTGCTCCTGACTGACTGCTATGGCAAGAACTTCCAACACTATGTTGAATAGTAATGGTGATAGTGGGCAGCCCTGTCTAGTACCTGATCTGAGTAGAAATGCTCCCAGTTTTTCACCATTGAGTATGATGTTGGCTGTAGGTTTGCTATAAATAGACTCCACTATCTTCAGGAATTTTCCATCTATTCCCATTTTTTGTAGTGTTTTGATCATAAAGGGATGTTGTATTTTGTCAAAGGCTTTCTCTGCATCTATTGATATGACCATGTGGTTTTTGGTCTTGCTTTTGTTGATGTGGTGGATCACATTGATTGATTTACGTATATTAAACCAACCTTGCATGCCTGGGATAAACCCCACTTGGTCATGATGAACAATCTTTTTGATATACTGCTGTATCCGGTTGGCTAGAATTTTGTTCAATATTTTCACATCTATGTTCATCAGAGATATTGGTCTGTAGTTTTCTTTTTTGGTTGTGTCCCTGTCTGCTTTTGGTATCAGAGTGATGTTGGCTTCATAGAAGCTGGCAGGGAGTATTCCAGTGTCTTCAATCTTCTGGAAGACTTTTAAAAGTAGAGGTATTAGTTCTTCTTTGAAAGTTTTGTAGAATTCATTTGTAACACCATCTGGTCCAGGACTTTTATTTTTGGGAAGATTTTTGATAACTGTTTCAATTTCATTAGCTGTGATGAGCCTGTTCATGTTATCCACTTCTTCTTTACTTAGTTTTGGAAGTTGGTAGGTATCTAGGAAATCATTCATTTCTTCCAGGTTCTCTAGCTTGGTGGCATATAGTTGTTCATAGAAGCCTCGCATGATATGTTGAATTTCTGCAGTGTCTGTTGTGATATCTCCTCTTTCATTTACTATCCGATTTATTTGGGTCTTCTCCCTTTTTTGTTTTGTGAGTCTGGCTAAAGGTTTGTCGATTTTGTTTACTCTTTCGAAGAACCAACATTTACTTTCATTGATCTTTTGTATGGTTTTCCTATTCTCAAAGTTATTTATTTTTGCCCTAACTATAGTGATTTCTGTCCTTCTGGTTGCTTTAGGATTCCTTTGTTGTTCTTCTTCTAGGTCTTTAAGATGTGCAATCAGGTTGTTTATTTGTGCCTTTTCTTGTTTCCTAATGTGTGCTTGTATAGCTATGAACTTCCCTCTTAGGACTGCTTTAGCTGTGTCCCAAATATTTTGATAGCTTGTGTCTTCATTTTCATTGAACTCTTGAAACATTTTGATTTCTTCCTTGATTTCCTCTTTGACCCAGAAGTTGTTAAGAAGTGTACTGTTGAGCTTCCACATTTTGGGACTGTTACTAATCTTTTGTTGATTGTTAAGTGTTAGTTTAATTCCACTGTGGTCTGAGAAGATGCTTGGGATGATTTCAGTGCTCTTGAATTGGCTGATGCTGTCTTTGTGGCCTAACATATGGTCTGTCCTTGAGAATGATCCATGTGGATTTGAGCAAAATGTGTATTCCAGTTTCTTGGGATGAATGACTCTGAAAATGTCCAATAGTTCTAGTTTATCTATCTCTTCATTTAGCTCCCTTATGCCTTTATTGATTTTCTGCCTAGATGATCTGTCAAGTTGAGAAAGTGGGGTGTTGAAGTCCCCTACTATGATTGTGTTACTGTTAATATATTGCTGTAGCTCTTTCAGTAGAAGTTTCATGTATTTAGATGGCTTCTCATTGGGTGCATAGATGTTAATAATTGTTAAGTCCTCTTGATTGACTGATCCTCTGAGCATTAAGTAGTGTCCATTCCTATCTTTTTAAATCTTATCTATTTTAAAGTCTATCATGTCAGATATGAGAATAGCTGTTCCTGCCCTTTTTTGTGGGCCATTTGCTTGAATGATAGTTTTCCATCCTTTCACTTTAAGTCTGTGTTTGTCTTGTTGCGTTCGGAGAGTTTCCTGTAGACAACATATTGTTGGGTTGTGTTTTCTGATCCATCTTCCTACTCTGTGTCTTTTAATAGGTGAATTCAGGCCATTGACATTTATTGATATCAAATATTGAAGATATTTTAATGCCATTCTTGTAGAGTTTTAGAGTGTTTTGATATATGTCCTATTTGTGGTGGTCTGGTTGTTTATAGGAGACCTTTCAGAACTTCTTTCAGGGCAGACTTGGTGATGGTTGCTTCCTTCAACTGTTGCTTGTCTGAGGTTTTGATGCTTCCATCTAGTCTGAATGACAGTCTAGCAGGATATAGTATTCTTGGCTTAAAGCCTTTCTCACTGAGCACTCGATAGATATCTTGCCATTCTCTTCTGGCCTGTAGTGTTTGTATGGAGAAGTCTGCTGCTAATCTTATGGGTTTTCCTTTGTAGGTGACTCTTTGTTTTTCTCTTGCAGCCTTGAGGATCCTTTCTTTATCCTTATTCCTTTTCATTCTAAGTATGACATGTCTTGGTGTCTTTAGGTCTCGGTTAATTCTGTTTGGGACCCTCTGGGCTTCTTGAATCTTTATGTCTTTGATGTTGTCTAGACTAGAGAAGTTTTCAGCTATTATGGCCTGGAAAATGCTTTCTTCTTCTCCTTCTCTCTTCCTCTGGTAAGCCAATAATGCGTATATTGTTTCTTTTGAAGTCATCCCATAGGACTCTGTTGTTGTTTTCAGCATCTCTTAATCTCTTTTTGAGATCTCTTACTTCTTTTTTAGTTGTCTCTAATTCATCCTCAATCTAATTCTGTCTTCAGCCTCATAGATTCTATTCTCTCTGCCCTCTACTGCTTTCTGGAGTTCATCTATTTTGTTGCCCTGCTCTGATACTGTTTTAGCTTGTTCAGCTAGTTGCCTTCTTAGCTCAGAGTTTTCAGCTTTCAGCTCTCTAATAACCATGAGATAATTAGAATTTTTTTCCATATTCTCATTTGTTGTTCCTGCATTTCTGATTACAATTTTTTTCAGATTCTTTACTCACTCCTGTTATTATTTCCTTAGCTAATGTTTGGATGTTGAACTCATTATTTTGTGCTTCACCCTCTGGAGGACTTTTAGCTGGACTCTTGTCCTGGTTCGAGTCTCCAATATTTTTTCTTGTTGTTTTAACCATTTTATATATTATGTTATGAGTTCCCTTTATCAGTACTTTTCAAATTATTGATCACTATTGCCTGGATTGACTTGTGTCTAAGTAATTTAATTAAAGTGTTTACTGTGGTGGACGTTAACAGTTTTTTCAATCCCTGAGTTGGAGCTCAGTGGTGTAAAAGCCCCTTTTTTTTCTTCCCTGTAGGCTATGGGAGCCTGAGGGCTTTTAAACTGTCAATAGGCTTCTTAGCTTAATCACTGACTCCTGACCAAGAGAGAAAGCAGGGTGTGGCAGAGATAATCCAGTGGTTATGCAAAGAGACTTTCACAGCCCCTCAGCTATGCCACCGAGGTATAGGTCTTCTCCCGAGTTTCCCGGTTAGATCTCTGTCCCCTGGTGTCCCTCCCTGTTGCTGCTCCAGATTCTGAGGGCAGTAGCAATGGAGACTCAGAGTTGCACTTGGTGAGTCTCTGGGGAGTCCTTTCCTCCCTTCAGCTGTCCCCTTGTGGAGCAGACTGGAGGTAGTGTCTCCACTGATAAACTGTTGAACTGTTAGCAGTCACTTAATCTCTCCTTAGGCCCCTCTCTCTTCTCTGTCACCAGCCACGCGTGTTTGTACTCACGGGTGATTTACTGGGTTCCTGTGGTCATTGTAGTCCTGTCTTGTTTCGGTCCGGGTGGTCTCCTTTGGTATTCCTAGTTGATATGGGAGGGGAGAAGAGAGGAGAGGAGAGAAAGCGATCTCCTTAAAGAATATCTTAAGGTGTATTTTTTCTTTCTTTAATGGCTGCATCAAAGAATACAGTCCACATGAGAATATTCAAATGAAGCTGGGAAAAGGAGTATTGTGGTAGTTGAGAAGCTGTGATTGGGACTCTTGCAATTGAAATATGGACTCGATGACATCTCATCAGGAATGGATGTTTGTGCAAACTCTTTCTTGGGGAAATTAAAAAGATGACGTTTCCTCAACACAATCTTCCATCACTATGTTTGATATTAGATTTTTAAGTTCTTGACAGTTCAGTGACAGTTGCCAAAATAAATTGTTTTTAAATATATATATATATATTTACATGAAAACAAAACCTAGATCCCAGAAGTCCAAAATTATTATAATATGAAACAAATCCTTGGGCTCCTCTTGCTCTGACATGTATAAAACCTATAGCTGGTATAAAAGAAGGTCTAGTCAGACTTTGGTTAATTAGTTCACAGATACTGCCCAATGCTTTGGCTCATGTTTTACTGGCTGGTTGTTCCATTTTTTCTCTTTATAAATTTATATGTTCTTGTGTGAGAGAAAGAGGGAGAGCTGTCTGTTCCTCACCCAATCAGTTCATGTCTGACTGGATCAGCCTCCCACCTCTCTGGCTGATTCATCAGACTCTGTCTATTCAGACAGATGGGACTTCTATTTAGGTATTTTAATAGCATGTATTTAAGATATCCTATTGAGAATTTGATCTGACAGAGGTTTCACAAAGTGTTGATGTACTGAGAAACAGGCTGACTAGGCAAATAGTTTCTTACCAAACCAGATAATTTGAATTTATTCAAATAAGTACTTACCTAGGGGCCTATCCTTTGCCAGTGTGTGCCCAATTTTGAGTTGAGTCAGAAAAGAAGAAAATGTTTGGCAGACTGTTGTTGGTTTCTTTCTCTAGGGAGAAACAGTGTTTGAGTAGATGTCTTTGGAATTTTAAAATATATTTGACTACCTACTATGTTCAAAGAATTTGACAAAAAGTAGGCACCTAAACAGAGTAGTAGTTACAAGATCTTTTATACTAAGTCTATATTAAACATGTTAGGAGAAAATAGTTATCTTTCATAAAGAAAATCAAACAAAAGATCTTACTTGGATGGTGTGTTGCTTTGTCATGTGTATGACCCAGGTTTTTGTTTATTTTTCTACTTTACTGGAAGGGGGTAATGGTTTACAGCTGTTGACATATGGTTACATCAAGACCTCAAAGCCCTCTTCAGCCCCCCTCAACTTGTCCCTCCCCAGGGTTTTTTGCTTTGGTGCAGTATACCCCATTGAGTCCAAGTTTCATTCTGCGTTTTCTTTTTCTGTCCTTGTTTCTTAAGTTCTACTTATAAATGAGATTATCTAGAATTTGTCCTTTTTTCTTTTTTTAGGCTTATCTCACTTAATATAATACCTTCAAGTTCCATCCAGGATGAGATGGCTTCCTCTTCAAAAATGCTAGCAGGGGAGGGTAGATAGCATAAAGGTTATGCAAACTATGCCTGAGAGTTCAACATCCAGTGTTCAATCTCTGATAATATCACAAACCAGAGTTGAGCAGTGCTCTGGTTTAAAGAAAAAAGAAAAAAAAAAAAAAGCAAAACTTCCCTTCTAATTTGTTACAAGCCATTTTCTCAACCAGTTCTTTGACCAAGAAATACCATTAATTGCTTGGCTGAGGTTAGGTGCTGGTAAGATAACCAATTTTACACTACAGTAATACCCAACCTGAAGTCTTAAATGATCTAATATAGTAAAAATGTATTCTTATTCTGGCTACATGCCAGTGTAGGTAGATATGAGAGTTTAAGCACTGTGAATGTAGCAAACTAGAAGTCTTCACAACAGGAAAAACCTAGATGAAAACAGGCACTAGCAGGTCACAGTACATATGTTGTATTTTTGCTACTGAACTCTTAGTGAAGGCTTGTAAGCATTAAAAAAAATGATCAAGAAGATGTGAAAATTGATGATTTGAGGTGTCCCTCTTGCCCTCTAAAAAGAGCAAAAAACCGGGTCAGGAAAGCTGCTCAGCAGTACACTGCAAGATCCTGAGATCATTCCCCGGCATTAAGGGGAAAAAAAAGACCCAGGTTCAAGCCCTGTCTCCACCTGCAGCGGGGAGCTCACAAGCAGTGCGGCAGTGCTGCACATGCCTCTCTGTCTCTCTCCCACTCTATTTCCCCCTTCCCTCTCGACTTGTGTCTATCCAATAAATAAAATATTACGAGTAAATTTGTTGGTATGCTTCTAAAAACCCCTTCTGTTTCATTAGTTTAATCCCCCCTGCTTAACACTATTCTATTTACATAACCACTGCATTCTATTTACATAACCTCTGTTAACAAGCACCACCCTCCCTCCAGGGCATTGGTGGTTCAGTGGTAGAATTCTTGCCTGCTCCGCCCCCTCTCCTTGTCATACCCTGATTTTCACCAGTCACTTTTCTCTCCACCCTCTCTGTATCGCATCCTGTTCCCACCCTACTGGGCTAGTATATTTATAAGGACACGATTGTTTGTAGTTAGTTTAGCTTAGCTTGATATAGATTGCGCTGCGTCCTGCATGAATAGAGATACTGCCTACAAACCAGCCATGAGTCCCGGGTCGTCTGTTACCCGCCCGTGAAGCCAGCCCGGCGAAAACAACAAAAACAGGCAGCAGCAGGTCACAGTACATATGTTGTATTTTTGCTACTGAACTCTTAGCAAAGGCTTGTAAGCATAAAAAAAAAAAATGATCAAGAAGATGTGAAAATTGATGATTTGAGAAGCTTTGTGAGAAACCTTGGGATATTATAAAAATTGGAGCTCCAACCTGAAAAACAGGTAATGGATTAAGTTATAATTTGACACAGAACCAGTCATAATCTTAAACTACAATGGACTAAATCATTGAAAATTAACCTATAACATTAACAAACTTGTGGCAGGCGGGGACATCATCTGAAATCCAGATGATGAAAAATGGAAGGAAACCACCTTAATTCTGAAACCAAGGTAAGTATTCTGTCCCCTACAGGTGTCAGGGAAAAGAAGACTTCATGGAGAGGAGAGTATGAGTTTACATTAGAACTGTTTCTATCTAAGGGAGGCAATGTGATATCAAAGAACTTTTTAGATCAGCACTAGGAAATTTAGGATTGAGCTCCAGCACTGAATATTAAACATAATATGGGCAAAGCATCATAAAAAAATGTAAAACATTTACCTCCTCAGCTAAAGAAAGGAAATAATCATGTTTCTTCCACACTCCTCAGAAAATAAGTGAAAATCAAATTGAGATAGAGAAGCTCCTTGGTAGACTACAAAGCCCTAGGTAAGTATATATGGGGGTAGAGAATAGCAACAAGACCCAAGATTGAGTTTGGCCTATCAGGAAGCTTTGGTGCTATGCTCAACCTTTCTCTCTCCACCCCCCCGCCATAACTTTTTAAAATAATAATATAGGGACTGAGTGGTGGCACACCTGGTTGAGTGACACATTACAATGTGCAATTACCCAAATTTGAGCCCCTGGTACCCACCTGCATGGGGAAAACTTTCCAAGTGGTGAAGCAGTACTGCAGATGTCTCTCTCTCTCTCTCTCCCTCCTTCTTTAATTCCCTTACCCTCTCAATTTCTTGCTGTCTCTATCCAATAAATAAATATATTTTTAATTGCCACTACAGTTATCACTGGAACTCAGTGCCTACACTATGTATCCACTAATCTTGGTAGCCACTTTCTGTCTTTTTTTTTTCTTCCTATTTTTTATTAGATAGGACAGAAAGAAATTGAGAGAGGAGGAAAAACAAGGGAGAAAGATAAGACACTGACAGATCTGCTTCACTGTTCATGAAGCTTCCCGACCGAAGGTAGGGAGAAGGGGCTTGATCCTAGGTCCTTGTGCATGGTAATTCAAGGACTTACAGAATATGCCATCACACAACCCCCAACTTTAAATATACATAATATATAGTATATGTATGATACATAACATATCACTAGTGTGGGTCAGCAGGAAGAGCTAAGGTTCAGGAAGCATGATGAACCTTGCTCCAACTCACAGGGCACACAAACACAGAAGGATAAAGTGTAGGTATCAGTGGACTGAAAGGCATTGCTAAGACAAGATTTTAAATGCAAAAGATAGAAATCCAACTCATACCAGCCTAAGAATAAAAGAAAGTGTATTGACTCACCTAATAGAAATAATTACAAGAGCGCAGGATTTTGGTACTCATGTTATGTCTCTGCAACTCTGCCTTCTCAGTATTGGTTTCCTTTTCAGCACATTGCTCTCAAATGGTGAAAGACTGTCCCCAGTACCTACCATTTATGCTCTATACCAGTTAAATAACCCTAGTGGAGAGTGCTTTTTTTCTAGGTTCCAGATTATGAAACAAATTTTTTTAAAAATAGTTTTATGCTTTTTCAGACACCAA